>NW_007062848.1:138385-167050 GCF_000164805.1 Carlito syrichta
GGGCGGGCGCCGCTCATCAGCCACGCCAGTCACGTCTGGGGCCACCGGCCGCCTTGTTCTTCCTTTCCCGCTTTGCTTTCTCCCCTCTCCCCTGTCGGCGAGGGCAAAGTGGCCGTGGTGGCGCCATGCCCGGGCCGGAGTGAGTGCGAGCGGGCGAAGATGGCGTACATCCAGGTAGGGCTGAGGCTGGGGGCGAGGTCCGGGGCGCGGGCCGGGGGGGCCTCGCCCCCTCCGGCTGGGAGCGCGCGGAAGGGAGGGCGCACGGCTAGGCTCCCGCAAACTTGCTTCGAGAAGAAGGGTGCCCGAGCGCCGGCAACCTGTGCAGCCGCGGCGGCACGCCCCGGGCGGGCGAGGCTGGGGACCCCCAACCCCGGAATGGCGGGCCCGCCGTGGACTCTGCACGCGCGCCCTCGCCTCCTGGGGAGGGAGTGGGGGGCGGGCGGACTTTTCTTCCCCTCTCCCTCCCCCTGGCACCCCACCCCAGGGGAGGGGCCGTGGGGAGGGCGGCCCGGGGCGCGCCTGCCACCCGGCCCGCCTGCTGCCGTTGCCTTGGTGACGGCTCTGGCTAATTGGCCGGCGGAGCGAGCCCGAGGCAGCTGTTCCGGCCGGGAGGGACAAGGACGTCGTCTCGCCCGGGCACTGGGTGCTGAGGGGTGGGGGGACACACAAGAGGCCAGGGGCTCGCTGGTCAGGGGGAGGCAGCCCATTACTTTAGTCCGTTGCGTTGTGGTCTGGGAGATGTGGACCCCCTTCACCTTGAAGAAACTCCCCCAAGAATCCCTGGGCTGAAATAATTTCCAAGCAGCTTTTTTGGGGGGGATGGGGTGGGCCGGCTGCTTGGTTAAGAGACCTTTCTCCTCTGCAAGGGAGTGGCGACAGGTCAGCGCCAAGGTCAAGCAGTCAGACCTGCAGTGAGACCCGCAGAGCTGCTCCCTTCTGGGGCTGGCTTCTCTGAGCTGGGCTGCGACGCCGACTCCGACAGACGTCCAGGGTGTGTCTTGGCTCATGTCTTAGCCACAGCTGGGGACTGCTGGTCCCCCCGTTCCCTTCTGGATCCCCTCATCTTGTCCTCAGACTTTTCAGCTTGCCAGGACCTCCGTGCTCTGTCACCTGGTGGAGCCTCCCCCATTCCTCTCCTGGCTTGGATTCCCTGGATTGGAATCCCTTTCATGGAATAGCCAGTTTCTCTTTTCAAGTTCGATGAAGGTCACTTTTGCTATACACCCACTGTGTGCTGAACGTTGTTGAGGGGCTGCTCAATGGTCAGACACTTGGGCAGCCACCTACTGTGTGCGGGCACTGGGGATACAATGGGGAAAACAGCACAGTTTCAGCCCCTCTGAATGCACACTCTGGTGAGAATGAATATTATAACAGGCTTCTCTAGTTCTTAATGACCACCTTCATCGCAGAGAAATTAAGTGACTTGCTCAAGGCCACACAACTGCTTAGGGGTAAGTGGGATCTAAAACGGGTGATGGTGAGGGTTGGTGAGGGATGCTTAGCGTCTCCTGTGAGGAAGGCCTGATGATGTTGGTTTTCCTTCTAGAACACGGTGTTAAACTTTTTCTATAAAATGCCAGATCTTATTTTTTCCCCTTGGAGGCCCACATGGTCTCTGTCATACTCTGCCACTCTGCCCGTAGTGCCAAAGCAGCCGCAGACAGTGAGTGTGGCTATGTTCCAATAAAACTTTATTTGTAGGCACCAAAATTTGAATTTCATATACTTTGCACCAGTCAAGAAGCGTACATCTTCTTTTGATGTTTTTCAACCAATTGAAAATGTACAATTCGTTCTTAGCTTGAGGGATGTAAACAGGCTGCAGGACCGTTTTTGGGGCTATGAGCCTTAATTTGCCATATCAGAATGTCTGGGTTCTCTCTCTTCCTCTTTCTGTTAAACATATGACCCAGTGGACCCAATGCTAGGAAAGACTCAGCGTGCCAGGGTGAATCAGAGTGCCTTCTCTTTTCTCTTCCACTTTCTTGGTTTCTCATTGCTCCCTGACACCCATCTTATGCCTGGGTCTTGAGAATGTTGGGTGACTCTTCCTCAGCAGGATCACAAGGTGGCCCTGTCTTTGTTAACCTTGGTTTTATTTATTCTTTATTTTTTTATTTTTTTTGAGTTGGAGTCTCCCTCTGTCACCCAGACTGGAGTGCAGTGGCCGCTCCCGGCCACTGCAGCCTCGACCTGCTGGGCTCTGGTGATCCTTCTGCCTCAGCCTTCTGAGTAGTTGGAATTACAGGCACGCGCTACCACACCTGGCTGATTTTTTTTATTTATTGTAGAGATGAGGCCTCACCAAGTTGCCCAGACAGGTCTCAAATCCACGGACTCAGGCAATCCACTCACCCCAGCCTCCCAAAGCGCGGGATTACAGGGCTGAACCACCGAGCCTGGCTCACCTTGGTTTTATAAATGGTCTCTTTTGACCACCACGTATCCAGGAAGCACTTCCCTAGGTTAGGGGGATGGTCATGGATTGTTGTGGAAAAGCCTCACTTATCCTAAATGTTTTCAAGCAGTTTCTCACAGAAGCCTTAGGAGAACATAGCTCTTTCCTGCTTTGTTCACTGATGTATATCTGCCAGGGTGTCTACCAGATTCCACTGGGTCTTGAAAACCACCTTATTCTCATCACAGAAAGGGTGCATTTTATGTTGCAACCATATAGCATACAAACATTTGCATAATCTGTATCCTGTCTCATCTTTGCGGCACCCCTTTGAGGTAGGGTGTGGCTCTTCCACTAAAGAAGAGGTAACTGAGGCTCAGAGAGGACCCTTGACTTGCCCAAGTCACATGATGGGTCGGTGGTGAGGCTAGGACTGGTCTTCTCAGTTCAGCTCGTTGAGTGGACCCTCAGCACCTCCAGATCTTGTTCTGTGTATGGTTTGAGTTTTGGTTTCAGAGGAGTTTGCCATTCGTTTCTTGGGCTGTTTCCCAAGCTCTAATTATTATTCCCTTACCACTTCAAGGATTTAGAATTTTTCACGAGCCACATACCACCTATACTATGATTAACTTATTTTTTCTATAAATAGACTTACTTTTATTTTAACTTAAAAGTTATGGGAAGAGGAAACTTTATGTCACTACCATAATAGTAAACCAGGGTCACATGACATAAGCAGAAGGCAACTGGAGCTTGGGAATAATGCCACATTCAATTCTAACCGGATATGCTATCTCTGGGGCTCTGAGTTGGGGTCTGCTGTCTTTGTTTAGAAGAAAGAGGGCAGGGGAATGGAAGTTAGTAAGTGGTAGAAAGACATTAATATACAATGGCACCAAACTGAGACTTTCTCCTCCTTGAAGAACTGGAAGAGACAATCATTTTCTCCCTCTTGATTCCAAGTTCTGAGTTTGGGGCCCACCTCAGTTCACCTCTGGGACTCCTCCTAAACTGGGCTGCAGGCCTCCTCACCTACCTAGTTCCCTAGCCTGCTTGGAAAGCCATCTGGAAGAGGAGGAGGGCGTCTGTGCCTTGGGAGCCGTCAGAAGAAGACGGGGAGGGCGGTGGGACCACAAGAGGGAGGGAAGCCCTCCCTCCTAGAGAGAACCAGATTATCACTTCCTTTTCAGTTCCCTCTGTTTGTGGGTGGTGATATGAAACTCCCCCCCAGCCCCCATTGGAGGATTGGAAGGTAGGGCCTTGTAGGGGGGAGCCAAGGAGCACCCACTCTGCCTGCCTGCACATTAGCTAATCATGTCCGTTTGGATTGGCTTTGTGGCTATTTCTGTATAGGAAGGTTTGCTCTTCTGAAGTGTGGCTGCATTGGATAGCATGACTATCTATCCACCCGCTCTGATTCATAACAGCATACGGTGCAAATCACATCGAAATGCTAAAGTTTCCCATTTATTCGGTATTGGTTAACCAGGAGGCCACCAGCAGCCCTGAAAATAGCAACACCTTGTTAGGAAGTCAGCTCTCTTCCCAGGATGGTAAGTGGAAAGACACAGGGCTCTTTTTTTTTTCTTTGAGTTGCTGGAATGTTGCTAAACTGGTCTTGTCTCTCTCTCTTTGTAACCCTGTTCCTCTCTACGCTCCCTGACTCCAATGTGGATCTCTAAAAGGGCAGTTGGAACCATTAAACGAGGTGGGTTAATTCGATGATTTGTTCCATCTGGTTTTTCATCAAGATGTGCTTGCCTTTCGTGCTGGAGTCTTGTGTGGGGTTGCGGGGATCTCAAGTCTTAGTCAATAACCCGATGCTCATAGCAGCACCGTTTGCATTCCTTTCTCCCAAGAGGAGTTCCCGGTGAACAGACACCAGTTGATAAGACAAGTTTCCTTTCCCACCCCTACTTACTCCGATTGATGATCTCTGTTTCATGCCACTGGGACTCGTTTTTTAAATATTTTTTCTCTGCTTTCAAGAAGACAGAGTAATAGTCATGGTGTTTCGAGAACATATTGTATAGACCTCATGATGTTGTATAAACCACCCACATGTCAAGAAAGACATTCACATAAACTACAAAAGAAAATACCTGCAAATGTTTTGCTCGCTCCTAATGGCTCCAGCGAGTTGATGTTTGCTGTTTTTGTGCCTGCAGTTGGTAAATAGAAATGGAAAACATTTTGTTCTGAGTACTCAGCCGCAGAGCCAGAACTCTTGAATGTCTGTATTATCCCTCATCGGGGATCGACTGCTTGTAATTTTGGGTGTCGTTTCTCCTCTTCCTCTTCCCCACCCCTCGCCCCTCATCCCCACTCCCTCCCCCCCTGCCTACCTCCCCCAACGGCCTTAGGGTTTTCTTTCTAGAATCTCTGATCTGCTGCTGTGCAGATGGACCTGCCGGCACTGCTGTCAGAAGTGCTACGAGTCCAGCTGCTGCCAATCGAGTGAGGATGAAGTGGAAATTCTGGGACCTTTCCCCGCCCAGACTCCTCCCTGGCTGTAAGTGAAACCACGCGGGATTTTCTGGCCACCAGTCTCAAGACCTTTCTTTTCTCTTTTTCTGAGAGGGGGGTCGGGGCATGGGAGGGAAGATGTGGGGGTAAGAAGGAGGAGGAGGTTGAGTTTCCGTTGACATCTCTGCTGCAGTTGGGGATGTGTTCTGTGGTCCTTGTGATGTTTGGCAAGCTGGCGAGACCAGCTGGCAGTGGGGTTTTGGTTCAGCTGGCTGCATGTCGGGCCTTCTGAGATATGAACCGTGTAACGCCAAGTGTGTGGGCACTTTTAGTCACGTGGAGTGTCGTGCCAAGCAGTGAAAGAGATCTGGGAGCGTCTGTATTCTTCAGGAGATGACCAGATTCTGAGGGGCTGCATCCAAGTCAGTGTGGCAAGACATCCTAGCACCGGGCCCAGGGCCTGCACACAGTAGATGCTCAGTAAACATTGATTGTACAGATGGGTGGATGGAATGAACAAACAAGGGCCTTTTTGTGGGTCTGAATATGAACTTCAGAAACGGGGAAGCAGAAGAGCACCCCCAGGCTCCATCCTGTCCTCCAACGCTGTTGATGTTCTCTCTGGCATCTCTCATTTTATTTCCAATTCTCTCTCCTCCCGCGCCTGCACACAACATCTCCATCTGCCAGTCGCTCAGATATTTTGGGAACACAGTTTTGAAGCTTTCTCAGCCACCTGTCTGGTCCACCTCTCTGTGGCTGGGAAAGGGACGTGGTCAGAGAGTCTGGATAGAGTCAAGGAGGTCAGGGCTGGGAAGTGCCTGGGAGTCACTGAGTGCAACTTCTGAGACCCAGAGTGGGAGAGGGACCATGCCAGGGCCCATAGTTGGAGTCAGGAGGAGGATGGGGTGGGGGGTGGGCATTGAGGCTGTGTCACCTCAGCTACATTCTCGGACTGAGACTCCAGAAGCCTCTGGTGCCCCTTGCTTCCCTCCAGATTGGGGTCAGGCCTCAGGCCTCTCATTTATTTTTCTTCTTAGAAGCAATATCAACGATTTCCATAGCAAAAAGGCTTTGCCTCAGGCTCTGTGAGTTCAAATCCTATTTCTACTGCTATTTTCTAGTTCCATGACTTTGGGCAAGTTGTTTGATCTCCCCATGTCTTGGTTTCCCATCTGTCAAATGGGGATGATTAAAAAAATAGTATTTATCACATTGGGTTGTTGCAGAGATGAAATGAATTTGTATATGGAAAAGTACTTAGGTATGCTTGATGCCTTGTCAAGGCTCACAGATGTGAGTGATTCTTTTCAACCTATTTCAGTCTTAGTTTTTTCATCTGTAAAGTGGGATTAGTAAAAGAACCTATCTTATAGGGCTATTATTACAAGTAATGAGATGTGCACATAACGTGCTTAGCACAGCAGTAAAAGCTCTGTCAGTATTCATTTCTATCATGATTAGGTGGCCTGAGTCTTACAGGTGTATGTAGAGTTGAGATGTTTGCTGAAAGCAATTCACTAGTCAAGAAATAATTCCCGTTCTCCAGTGGTTTACGTGGTAGAGGTTAGCTTAGCCCACCTGGTATCTTTAAAGCTATACTCACAGGATTCCCAGCTCTGCGAGGGCAGGGATTTTTGTCTGACTTGTTCACTCAAAGAAATAGTTGTTGACCGACTGACTAGCCTGAGGCAAAAATTGACTTCTGAACATGCCAGTCATCCAGCTGAAAAGTCCATCTCAGTCTCTTTGGTAGTTATTTCCCAAGCACACAGTGTACCCGGCACTAAGGAATGCACAAAGCTAGATAATAGGGCCTAGTGACTATGCTCAGAGGACTTCACATCTTGTATGGGAAATAAGGCAGGTATGTAAGTCCAGTCACCCACCCCCCACAGTTGTGCATTCACACTGTGCCTGCCATATAGGACAGTCCTGCATAAGGTTTTATGAAAGAATCCAGGGATAACGGCTTCAGGCATAGCTGGATCCAGAAACTAAAACTATGTCATCAGACTTTCTCTCTCTCCTGTATTAGCCTTATTCTTAAACTTGCTTTCTCCACGTGGCAGAGCTAGACTCACCTCCTGTTACTTTGCATCAAAAAACCCCAGAAAGACTTATTAGCCTGGCTTGAGTCACATAACAGTCCCTTGACCCAATCACTTTCACTCGGAAGAAATGATACTAGAATAATGCTAAGTTGCCTGCCCACTCTGGAAACCAGGAAAATGGCCATTCCCACAGGAACCAAGCTAGTAAACGTTGGCAAGCTTTTTTGGTAAAGGTAGAGAGTAAATATTTGAGCCTCGTAGGCCACGTGGCCTCTGTTGTAACTGTTCCCTTCTACCTTGCTGTACAAAAGCAGCTATGACAATGTGTAAATGAGTGGGTGTGGTTGTGTTCCAGTAACGCTTCACTGTCTCAGTCAGACAGGGGATGTGGCCCTAGATGGTAGACACCTGAAATAGACAATCTGGGTGTTGCAGCCAGCGAGGAGGGAATGAGCTCAGGGTGGGCAGACACACAAATGGACCCTACTCTGAGGAAGAGCTGGGGGAATCATGGAAAAACAGTCCTGCAAGCTCAGGCTGGGTAGGGTCTTGGATGCCAGAGTAAGGAATTTGGATTTTCTTCTGTACCCTTGGGGGAGCCCTCATAGACACTGAAAATCACAGTCAGGTACCTGTGTGCCCCCTGGTTGCTGTTACAGATGCACAGCCCAGATGCTGACACTGAGTGGGAGGACAGTTGTATTTTGTCCTGGCTGCTGACCCTTGTGGAAGCAAGGGACTCTTTGCGGGGGCAAGGGGTTTGGAACCCTCTAGCAGACACCTCTTTTGGTTTTGCTACCATAGAGAAGGAGACAGAAACTTTCCCAGCAGGAGCAACTCACCACACAACTCCAGGTGGTGCCATTCACATGGTGGCTATTATGGCACCACCCAGAGTGGTACAGTTGTACAGTCTATAGCCTGAATAGCTGTGCATGGCCTTCCCAAGATAAACCAGGTCTCTTCTGAATCCCGGGCACTCAACATAATGCAAAATGGTAAGAGAAATCTGTAAAGGGAAGATGGGGTAAATCATTCAAAAAGCGAATTTACAGCTTGTGTTATCCCCAGATTTATTTACCAAGTGGGCAGTTGCATGTTACCAAACAGGCAGGGAGTAGAAATGTCAAGTGTACGGGCTGTGCAGTGCTGTTCTTGCTGTGACATTTGAGCCAAGAACCATGAGACGAACCTCTGTGAACTGGCCCTCCTGGTGTGCTCTGTGTGAGATTCTGGGGACACACCATTAATTCTCACATATGCTCTTATCCCCTGGGCCCCAGCCTTCCTTGTCTGGGCTGGGCTGGGCTGGTGAGGGTCAGGGAAACTGTACAATCTAACTGATTCCTTTTGGGGCAATGCCAGAAAGACTGTCACTGAGGAATGAGTTGGGCTCAAGTTGTTTATTTGTCCAACAAGCTTGTGTTGCGTACCTACTGTGTGCAGAGCTCTCATGGGTCTTGCAGAAATATCCTGCCCAACGGTAGGGAGCTTGCCATTCAGAGTTTGGCATTGCAGTCTCATCCCTCCCCCACCCCACCTGGGGCCTCTCCTTACCATCTGTAAAGGGGGGTGTGGGGCAGTTAACAACAACTAACGCCCAGATTTTTTTTTTTTAAGAGGCAGGTCCTTGCTCTGTAGTTCAGGCTGAAGTACAGTAGTGCAATCATAGCTTACTCTAACCTTGAACCTCTGAGCTCAAGCAATCATCCCACCTCAGCCTCATGAGTATCTGGGACTACACAAGTGGGCCACCACACCTGACTCATTTTTGAAATTTTTTGTAGAGGAGCAATCTTGCTGTGTTGCCCAGGCTGATCTCAAACTCCTGGACTTAAGTGATCCTCCTGCCTCAGCTTCCCAAAGTGCTGAGACTACAGGTGTGAGCCACCTTGTCTGGTTAATTTTTAATTTTTTTATTTTTGTAGAGACAGGGTCTTGCTATGTTGCCCTGGCTGATCTCAAACTCCTGGGCTCAAGTGATCCTCCTGCCTTGGACTCCCAAAATGCTGGGATTACAGGCTCTTGGCCTACATTATTTTAAAGATAGAATGAGATGGCGCCTTTAGCAGAATACCTGACGCGTAGTAGGTGCTCAGCACCTGCTGCCTTTGATCATAGTAAATATAGGTTCTGTGATGAAGAAGTGCATCCTGGTATCAGAGGTGGTGATAAGACGGACAAAGTTCGACAATTAGGTTTGCAAACCATCCTAGAAAAAGTATATAATACTATTTTCATTGCTGAATATTACTATGGTCACCCTTGAAGTACTCCCCTTGGGAAGCTATGCATTGATGCCAGCACCTAGTCCAGAAACTTTGGAAACTCTTTCTAGAGTGGCCATCAGAGCTGTCATCATTATTTGTTGAGGTGTGACAATTAAGTTCACAAACTTCCCATGTGCACTTACGTTGGCAGCGCTGTACAAATAACTGTAGGAGAACACCCTCCCTACTCACCTGATCTGGCCCCCAATGACTTTTTTCTTTACCCAAAGATAAGGGAACTATTGAAAAGAAGACATTTGATGACATTCAGGACATCAAGGGTAATATGACAATGGCTCTGATGGCCATTCCAGAAAAAGAGCAGAGGACTGAGCCAGACAGCTAGCAGGGGTGGGAAGAGCATTCTGGACAGAGGGAACGGCGTGACTCGGCATGTCAAAGGGCAGGGAGGCCTGATGCCAGAGTGGATGGGATGGGGCGTGGCTGGGTACACACGAGCAGACATGTCTGAGAGTCTTCAGGGGCCATGGCATTCAAGCTGATCCTGGAGGCTGGTGGGACTGCAAGGTGGTGGTGGGAGGCGGAGCCTTGCAGGTGGGCAGGTGTCCCTGTGGCTGGAACATTTGGGCCTGCCTTCCCGGAGACAGTGCTGCTTTCATTTAAGGGAGAGAGAGGAATGACTGAGGCCATAAGAGCCCACGTCTGTGCCCATATCCCCTATCTCTCACATTTCATTCACCCCTCACCTTGTACAGACCCAGAGCAGGAAGCAGGAAGCAGGCACGCCTTCTGTGTCCCCCTCATCACCGTCCCAGTCCTGCCCTGCCTGGGACCCATTAGATGGCTCTGAAGTGCATCAGGCTCGTCTCGGTTCATGGAGAGAGGCAGCTAAAGCCCCCACAGAATTCAAAACTTGCATTTTTCGAGACGAGTTTCCCGGCAGGCTTAGATGTCAGTGTGGGAGGATGTGGTCTCAGGAGGCAGAAGTCCACAGCCACTGTGGCCGAGGGGCACGCTGTGCGCAGCACTGGTCTCAAAGCCACGGCGCCAGCTCTTTTCTGCCTCCTTTCCCTTCTCCCCCTTCTTACCTAGCTTGTGAGATTGGGGTGGGGGGAATCTTAAAAGTTGTCCCTGTTGTAATCATATCAACTAAGGCCGGGCTCAGTGGCTTACACCTGTAATCTAGCACTTTGGGAGGCTGAGACAGAGGGATCACTTGAGCCCAGGAATTCGAGACCAGCCTGGGCAACACAGCAAGAATCCTGTCTTTACAAAAAATAAATTAGCCAGGTGTGGTGGCATGCACCTGTAGTTCTAACTATTTGGGAAGCTGAGGCGGAAGGATTGCCTTAGTCCAAGAGGTTGAGGCTATAGTGAGCCATAGTGAGCACTCCAGCCTGGGTGACAAAGTGAGACCGCAATTCAACATAATAATAATAATAATAATAATAATAATAATAGTATCAGCTAAGCCGGGCATGGTAGCATGCACTTGTAGTCCCAGCTATCTGTGAAGCTGAGGCAGGAGGATTGCTTGAGCCGAGAAGTTCAAGTTTACCCTGGGCAATGTAGCAAGAACCCATCTTAAATAAATAAATAAAAATTAAAAATGTATTCAGTACCTAGTTACTACATACAAAGCACTGTTCTAAGCATTTCATATGTGTTAACTCATTCAGTGTTTACAGCAACCATAGAAGGTGGGTACAGTTATTGTTTCCACTTTACAGATGGGGGGAGGCACAGAGAGGGGAAGGGACTTGCTCAAGGTCACCCAGCCAGGGTTCAAACCCCGAGGCTGTGCTCCTAATCACTACCCTGTACCGTCTTCTCCTGCCCTATCCGCCTGCACCTCCCTCCCCAGTTTCTCAGCATTTCTCATCTTGACTTCATTTGAGTCACAGCTGCTGCCACTAATTCCTAGCTGTTTCTTCATGCCGAACTTCTGTTCTTCAGTTGTTGACTCTTGGGGCCATTTTGTAACCGTAGCTCTGCCGCTGCTCAGAAAACCCTTGAGTGACATTGCTTTAGGATAGTTTTAAAGGCTGTTAAATTACAGGCACAGCGGCTGTTGAAACAGCAGGGCACTTGATACCAACAGCCCCTTGCAGAAGTTTGGATGCATACCCACAGCCACCTGGTTCACTCCAGACTGGAGACTGGCGGGTCTCAGGTGTCACTTAGTCAACGTGGCACCCCCAAGTGGCCATAGCTTGCGTTTCCACATCCCTCCACCCAAGTCCCACTTTGAAGTTATACAAGTTCTTGATTGACTGTTCTAAATTGGAGATTATTTCTTCCTATCATTTCACATTTTGTGCAAAATGCAAGACATTGGTGAGAGTGTAAGGACACTACACTGTTTCAAATTTGCATTATTCCAAGTTGCATCAAATGGATCAGAGCCGCTTCCTCGAGGATGGAGATGCCTGTCCCTGGAGATCCCTGAACAACCATTGAGACCTCTTCCCCTCCTGCAGGATGGCCAGCCGGAGCAGTGACAAGGATGGCGACTCCGTCCACACAGCCAGCGAGGTCCCGCTGACCCCACGGACCAATTCCCCGGATGGGAGACGCTCGTCTTCAGACACTTCCAAGTCCACGTACAGCCTGACTCGGAGGATTTCAAGTATGTATCTCTGCTGTGACTGTGGGGGTCCTTGGCTGGCATTCCCAGACACTCCACAGCGTTCCCAAGGAGAGTCATGAAGCACAGGGCTGTTGCGGGGGAAAAGGCAGAGTGGAGTGATAGCCCAGGAGACAGGGTGAGAAAGAAAGAGATAATGATAGTGTGACATATGAATGCATCACACTTGATTTCTACTGAGCTTAGTCGAAGAAAGCAATCGTTTTGATTGATTTTTTGCTCTTATTGATCGAATTGGCTCAATTGATGGGCATTGTCAGTGTTACCGTGTTATATCACATGGCTTGCTAATTCAAGTGACTTTGGGGGCCAGGCAGTTTGTGTCAGTGGCTGAGTGCAGAGGTTGGGTAGAGATAAACATCACCCTAATGCAGTGACAAATGGCAGCTTACACACTGGAGAGTACTAGGGCAGGGTGGGGACTGCCTTCAGTTGTAAGTTAACTGCCACATTGAAAGTGGGCAGGTAGCCACTGGTAGCTGTATGGGATTATGGGCCCAGTATTGCCTAATCTTTGTAAAGAGAAACAGGCAATTTGGATTTTTGTATGAAACTTTCTTACTTTCAAATCTAAACAAAATATATGTGTGGTGGTCAAATTTGGCCACCGACTTTGTCCACTCTTGTGTAGCATGTGTCTTTGACCAAATAGCATGATTTGGATGAAGAGGAGGAAAGAGGGACAGGGCCCAGAGATTCCCAACCTCCTTTTACTCCACAAAAGTATCTGCTCTCGTTCATCTGCTGTCTGATGTTCACTTCATGGAGGGTAAGGGCTTAAAACACAGGAAATTAATCCATTCAGGAGGAGATTGCTGGCGTTTGATCTTTCCTAGGAGAAGATGGAGAAGAAAAAAGAAATAGGAGTGACTCAGCCTATAATCCCAGCACTTTGGGAGGCTGAGGTGAGTGGATTGCCTGAGTCTGCGTGTTCGAGACCAGTCCAGGCAACTTGGCAAGACCTTGTCTCTACAATAAATAAAAAATTAGCTGGGCATGGTAGTGCGTGCCTGTAGTTCTAGCTACTTGGAAGACTGAGGTGGAAGGATCACTGGAGCCCGGCAGGTTGATGCTGCACAAAGACGTACCACAGCACTTCAGCCTGGGCGACAGAGTGAGACTCCAACTCCAATTTAAAAAAAAAAAGGAAGTAGGAAAAGAGAGTTCCAGGGCCAGGGCTTGAAATAGTGAAACAGTGGAGACGTTGGGCTTCTTCAGGCCTTAGTCTTTCCATCTGTAAGATGAAAGGGCTATTCTAGACCTACGCTGCCCAATTCAGCAGCCGCCAGCCACACGTAGCCTGTGAGCACTTAAATGGTGTGAGACCAAATCAAGATGTGCTGTTAGTGTAAGATACATGCTGGGCTTTGAAGACAGCATGGGAAAAAAATAGAATTTAAAATATCTCACTAAAGTGTTTTATATGTGTTACATGTCAAAATGATAATGTTTTGTATAAAGTGAGCTAAATCAAATAAATTATTAACATTAATTTTGCCTTTTTTTTGGTACATCTTAAAAGCTGAGGCGGCTGAGATATGTAGGCATGACTTATATGTCTAGCTTGCATTCTATTTCTCCAGGCAGTACTGGTCTAGATGATTTGAAGTCCTCTCGCCCCAGCTTTGAACACAGGTGATTTCAGTTAGCACAGATTTATCAGAGGACCACCTGTGCCCCAGGCACGAGCCTCATGATTTCAGCTGGCAAGACAGATGCTCTGGCAATTAACAAGAATGCCACAAGCGCATTGCTAGAACAGAGGGATATGCAGGGATTAGGATGAGGGACTTGGGAGCAGTGGGTTCTGCTGGTTGATGTGGAGGCAGAGGCAGCCTCTACGTGCTAAGGTTTGCATATGATCCCTGAAATACCATCATTCCCATGTATTGGCCTCTTACTATGGGCACGTGCTGTGCCAAGCCCTTCTGTGCCTTAGCTCCATGAATCTTTACCACAGTCTTTGAGGTAGGTGCCTCCGTGTTATAGACAGGAAAACTGAGTCCCAGAGAGTCTAAAGAAGGTGCCCAGAGTCACAGGGCTGTTACTAGTAAGTCAATTGGCTCATGAATAAGTGGCTGGGTTGGGGTTTGACTCAGACACTCTCTTAGTGTCTTCTGTCTTAGAGTGGAGGCTGCATAGGGTAATGGTTGGAGTCAGAGCCTGGGGCCAAGAGGCCAGCCTGGCCCCCGACGCCTCCACTCACAGGTGTGTGACCTTCAGGAAGCTGAGGTTTCTATTTCCTCATCTCTAAAGAGGGGATAATAGTAATTAACTAATAATTCAAGGGGATGTGAAGATGACTGCAAATATTAGATGGCCTTTTTATTTAGATTCAGGGTACACGTGCAGGTTTTTTTTACATGGGTATATTATGTGATGGTGAGGTTTGGACCTCTATTGAACCCATCACCCAATCAGTGAACATGGTACTCCATAGATAGTTTTTCAGCCTTTGCCCCTCTCTCTTCCCCACCCTTAGGAATTCCAGTGTTTGTTATTCCCATTTTTATGCTTGTGTGTACCCAGTTTTTAGCTTCTACTTATAAGTGAGAACGTGGTATTTGGTTTTCTGTTTCTGCATTAATTCACTTAGAATAATGACCTCCAGCTGCATCCATGTTGCTGCAAAGGACATGATCTTGTTCTTTTTTCCAGCTGCATACTATTCCACTGTGTATAGTATGTACCACATTTTAAAAATATATTAGATGGCTTAATACACAATCCATTTAGGATGATGCCTGGCACTTAGCTGCTGTGATGGCAGTGGTGATAATAATGCTGTCATATCACCTCGCCTAGAATAGATGAATTGTTTTTTTTTTTTTTTTTGAGCTGAAGTCTCACTCTGTCGCCCTGGCTGGAGTACAGTGGCGTGCTCACAGCTACCGCAGCCTCAACCTCCTGGGCTCAGACAAGCCTTCTGCCTCAACCTTCCAAGTAGCTGGAACTACAGGCACGTGCCACCACACCCGGCTAATTTTTTGATTAATTGTAGAGATGAGGTCTCGCCAAGTTGCCCGGGCTGGTCTTGAACCTGTGGGCTTAGGCAGTCCTCTCACCTTGGCCTCCAAAGTGCTGGGATTAGAGGCATGAGCCACTGCGCTCAGCCTAGATGAGTGTTTCAAAATGTGTGGAGGCCGGGTGCAGTGACTCACACCTCTAATCCCAGACCCTTGGGAGGCGGAGGTGGGAGGATTGCGTGAGTTCAGGAGTTCGAGACCATCCTGGGCAACATGGCAAGACCTCCTCTCTATTAAAAAAAAAAAGTGGAGACAGGATGGCGAGGAGCATTTTGTTGTTTTGTTTTGTTTTGTTTATTTTGAGTTGGAGTCTCACTCTGTCACCCAGACTGGAGTGCAGTGGCCACTCCCGGCCACCGCAGCCTCGCCCTGCTGGGCTCAGGCAATCCTTCCGCCTCAGCCTTCCAAGTAGCTGGAATTACAGGCGCTCGCTACCACCCAGCTAATTTTTTGATTTATTGTAGAGATGAGGGCTCACCAATTGCCCAGGCGGGTCTGGAACCCGCGGGCTCAGGCAATTCACTCACCTCAGCCTCCCAAAACGTGGGATTACAGGCTGAGCCACCGAGCCCGTTGCGAGGAGCATTTTGAAGCAGAGCTGACAAGGCAAGAGTCTACGACCCGCTGCCGATCTCAGAAGTGGCCCGGGTCTGCCGGCGGGTGGCGGTGTTCACTGTTATCCCTGGTGGCCCTGCAGGTCTCGAGTCCCGACGGCCCAGCTCCCCGCTCATCGACCTCAAGCCCATCGAGTTCGGCGTGCTCAGCGCCAAGAAGGAGCCCATCCAGCCTTCGGTGCTCAGGCGGACCTACACGCCCGACGACTACTTCCGGAAGTTCGAGCCGCAGCTGTACTCCCTCGACTCCAGCAGCGACGACGTGGACTCCCTGACGGACGAGGAGATCCTGTCCAAGTACCAGCTGGGCATGCTGCACTTCAGCACCCAGTACGACCTGCTGCACAACCACCTCACGGTGCGCGTGATCGAGGCCAGGGACCTGCCGCTCCCCATGGCCCACGACGGCTCGCGCCAGGACCTGGCGCACTCCAACCCCTACGTCAAGATCTGCCTCCTGCCCGACCAGAAGAACTCCAAGCAGACCGGGGTCAAGCGCAAGACCCAGAAGCCCGTGTTCGAGGAGCGCTATACCTTCGAGATCCCCTTCCTCGAGGCGCAGCGCAGGACCCTGCTCCTGACCGTGGTGGACTTCGATAAGTTCTCCCGCCACTGTGTCATTGGGAAGGTCTCCGTGCCCTTGTGCGAGGTTGACCTGGTCAAGGGCGGGCACTGGTGGAAGGCGCTGATCCCCAGCTCGCAGGTAAGGGGTGGGTTTGTGGCGTCTCCTCCCAGGAGCTTGGGGACAAAAGGATGGTTCGAATTCTATTTTAAAAATTGGGGGCATTTAAAAAAAAGTTTTATTTTGAAATCACTTTCATCTCAAGAAGTTGCAGAAATAGCACAGAGAATGTCTGTGTCCTCTGAATCCAGCATGCCCCAGAGGTGATGTCTCAGGTGAGAGAGTCCATTAGCCACAGTGGGAAATAGACACTGGTAATTAAACCAGACCTTACTCAGATTTCGCCGGGTCTTACATGCACCGCACCTTGGGCGTGTTTGCATGTGTGTGTGTAGTTCTTTAAAATTTTAACACATGTGTAGATGTGTGTAACCAGCACCACTCTGGGAGCTTTTTCTGTCATCAACGCTAGGCTGTTTAATAAGGAGAATGATTGTCTGGTGCATAACACTATCAGTCATGCTGACTTTCAGAAATTGATTTGAGGGGAAAAAACAAGTGAAGGCCAGAGAACAGGATGATGCATGAATACACTTTAGGCAGATTGCTAGGTTGGCTTCGTGTTCCCCACACCGCCCCCCGGCCAAGCCTGGGGAGATGCAATTGGCTGCCTGGGAAGCCACCCATGGCCCCAGTTGTCTCTCTGGGAGGCTACTGGGCATTCCTGCCCATGGGGGAACAACTGGCACTCACTGTGGGAAGAAGGGCAGAAGGACATGGGGATGCCAGGGGAAGGGAAAGACCCAGTCAGCAGGAGGCCCGTCTAGCCCATCCACGCCGGGGCAGCAGTCCTGTGTGATGTAGGCAGTACGCTCTTGCGTTGAACACATGAGATGCCTCTCCTCATTATGCCATATTGACCAGGGGTCTGTGACCCAGTGTCACATTTGGGGATACAGATGCTATTTTAAATTTTTATTATTTTATATATTTGTTTTTGAGTAGGAGTCTCACTCTGTCACCCAGGCTGGAGAGCAATGGCATGATCACCACAGCCTCGACCTCCTGGGCTCAGGTGATCCTCCTGCCTCAGCTTCACCATGCCTGGCTGGTTTTTTTTTTAGTTTTTTTGTAGAGATGAGGTCTTGCTATATGGCCCAGGCTGGTCTTGAACACCTTTGCTCAAGCAGTCCTCCTGCCTTGGTCTTCCAAAGTGCTAGGATTATAGGTATTGAGCCACTGTGACCAGCCTTATTTTTAATATTATTTTTATTTTTTAAATTTTTATGGATTTAGGGGGCACAAATACAGTTTTGGTTGCATGGACTTAGTACACAGTACTGAAATCTGGGCTTTCAGTGTAACCTTCACCCACGTAGTATACATTGTATCCACTGGGTAATTTTTCAGGGTACCGTTTTAAACATGAGGGCTGGAGGGACTGTCCCCTTGTCAGAATGTGTTGTGTGTGTGTGTGTGTGTGTGTGTGTACCTTCAAAGACAGATTTATCCCTTTCTTAGATTGGGTTCTTTAAGGAGACCCCAAGGTTAGGAAAAACATTTATCAGGAAAGTGACACAGTAGGAGACACCATGAGGAAGAGGGACAGTTCCGGAGGCACGATCAAGCTGGCCACCACTGGTGTGACTGGGGAAACTGGGAGCCCGTGTAAGGCACACACCAGCAAGCAGGGATGGAGATGGGATATTTATGCAGTGACTCCTAGGGGGAGCAGTTGGGAGGCGGGAGGTCAGTTCCTTGGCACTCTGACCTGTTCCCCGGCAGGTAAAGAGGCCTCTGATGTCCACAAATGTAAAGGAATATAGGAGCTGGCAGCTGGATTCCAGACCCACATGTGCTGAGGCTGTGAGGACACGGGGATGGCAGGCAGGGTCTTGGCTGTCAACTGTGATCCCAGACGCACACTGGGCCTTTCCTCTTGCTGATCTTCCTTCCTGCCACATAGTAGGATCTGTGGGTTGCTCTTGGGGTATCCTCCTTAACCTGATACCTCTGAGTTTCTGAAGAATGACGCTGTCGCAACCATCTCGCAACCTAACAGTTTATTTTATTTGAAAGATGTGGGGTACAATTCAGGGTTAGTTATACAAACGTTGATTATGCAGGTACCCTTGTTGATGAGGTGTGCCCCTCCCTCCCTTGGCAGTTTCCCTCAACTGCCAGTCCAACCCCTTACAACCTAACAGTTTAAAGAGGGAGACTCACTAGACAAAATAAATTCTGTCTTGCTAAGCTCCATAACCTTAGTGGAAGTCCTAGAGAATCCAGACGTCCACACAGCTCACCTCCTTAGTTCTTGGCTCAGATGTCACCTTCTCGGTAAAGCCTTCCTGCCACGTCACTGTAGCTGGGCTTCTTCCTTCCCTCCCTACCTCCCTTTTCTCCTCTCTTTCCTCCCTCCCTCTCTTCCTCCCTCCCTCTCTGCCTTTCTCCTTCCTCCCCCCTCCGTCCCTCCTTCCTTCCCTCCCTCCCTTCCTTTCTTTTGACTTTCTTCCTTTCTCCTTCCCTTCTCTCTTTCCTCCCTTCCTCCCCTCCTCCCTCTCTCCCTTCCTCCCTTTCTTCTTTCTGAGATGGCTGGTGAAGACACAGGAATGAGAAATACAGGGGAGAAGACCTTGGCCACCATGAGGTTGATAAGAGTTGTTTTTCCATGGGAGCCTTTGGGCGATATGTGAGGAAAATGGCCTTAGGCCCAACCTCCCTACTCCTTCTAGCTGTGCCGTGAACCCTTCTGCCCCCTCATAGGTAAAGTGGAGGTAATAATACCACTTTCCAGGGGTGAGGTGAGGGGATAACCTTGTTAAAGGGCCCAGCAGGTAGTGAGCCCTCCACCAGTTGCAGTCCTGGCCATCAGGGCAGGACGTCTTCTACTCTGAGCTGATTCTGAACATGCCTGTGACTGGTCACTTCCCTGTGCACTGTGCAGTGATCACACCTAGTGAATATCTTGTTGGGTGAGCAGGAGTACAGAGTGTTTCTGATCACTCCCGCCGCTGAGGCTTCTTAAAGCAGAGGACCTGGCATCTTGTGAGCTGAACTGATTTCAGGACGCTGCCTCCTTCCCTCTGAAGAGGGACTGCAGGGCCTGCCTCATGTCACTATGGGAGCAGTTTTCTCCCAGACAGAGGCTGACTCATCACCCTTGGTGCAACTTCAAGCTGTGCCTTAGTTTTAAGGGACCATTGGGCGCTTCTGTGAGTTAAAGGTATGTATGGAATTGACATTTTTTAGGCAGGTTGGCCGCTCTGGTGGCCCATCTGGCTTGTACTCTGGTCTGTCACGCTGGGACTTCTAACTTTGCTGGTGCTGTTTTCAGGTAGATAGTGGCTGTGGATTCCTGTCACTAGGGGTTGACCTTTAAACCCTAGCTTGTGAACTCCCTATGTCCCTCACTCCTGATGAAGATGAGTGTTTTCTTAGTACAGCTCAAAGTCGTTTTGTAAAGAATCACCTGAACCCTTAAGATAGTACTTTTCTTTCTCTTCACCCCTCTTTATTATTCTTTGTTCTTTCCTCTTTTTCTAGTTTGCTCATTTTTTTCTTTCTATTTTTCTTGAGGTCTTATTATGTGCCAGGGATTTCTAGTTGGGTTAATAAAATGAATATCACACAATTCCCCTTAGCAAGAAACTCCCAGTCTAGTGAGGAAGATAAATTGGTAAACAGCAAGTCATAAAACAGTGTGCTGCATGTCGGCATAAAGATACAATCAAGATTCATTTTATTTTATTTTTTTATTTTATTTTTATTTTTTTTTGAGTTGGAGTCTCACTCTGTCACCCAGACTGGAGTGCAGTGGCCGCTGCCAGCTACAGCAGCCTCGACCTGCTGGGCTCCGGCAATCCTTCTGCCTCAGCCTTCCAAGTAGCTGGAACTACAGGCGCGCGCTACCACGCCTGGCTCATTTTTTTTTATTTATTGTAGAGATGAGGTCTCGCCAAGTTGCCCAGGCGGGTCTCGAACCCGTGGGCTCAGGCAGTCCACTCACCTCAGCCTCCCAAAGCGCAGGATTACAGGCTGAGTCACAGCCCGGCTTCGTTTTATTTTTAAAATTAAATTGATTTTTTTTTTTTAAGAGATGGGGTTTTGCTATGTTGCCCAGGCTGATCTTGAAATTCTGGGCTCAAGTGATTTTCCCACCTGTCTCCCAAAGTGCTGGGATTATAGGTGTGAGCTACTGTACTTGGCCAAGACTCATTTTTTAAATAATGGTCAAAGCTGACCTTGAAAAATCCCTTAGGAAGGTGTCCTGCTAGAGAATGACATACTGTCTCTCAATAATTCCAGCATGGTAGGTCTTACACCATTGGAATAGATCAGAATATGCTCATTTACATTTGGGGAATGACTGTATTTTAAGCAGGAGTTATAAATGCTGATGAAATCTACTGGGGGGAGGCGTCATGCTATTTGAATATTTCTTTTTGAGTATCAGAACTGTGCTTAGTGACGCAAGAAGCTCACACAAATAATGGCATGTGGAGACTTTGAGGGTAGATGCACTCCTGTCGCCCATCTCATGCTTACCCTGAAACTGATGCTCTTTGCCTCTGCCAACCCATGCCATCTTTCTCCTGTGTGTGTCTGTGTCTTCTCCTCTTCTTGTAAGGACATCAGTCATACTTGCTTGGGACCCACCCTACTCCAGTGTGACTACATCTTAACTTAATTACATCTGCAATGATCCTGTTTCTAAAGGGGGTCACATTCAGAGTACTGGGGGTTGGGACATCAATCTCTTTTTGAGGGACACAATTCAACCCATGAGAGGGTACAAGAGAAAAACCAGCAAGGGAAGGAACAAAATGGAGTAGGTGAAGGGGACCAGCTGAGTGAGGATGTGACCTCAAGTCCAACCTAGCCCAGCCTGGCCGATGTGGGTAGGGGACTCTGGATCATAGGTGTGCACTCCAGACTTGGTCCTCCTCTATCAACTCATCATTGGCTGTGAATCAGACTGTGATATTTTACTTTCAGCTGGGTGGCCATGGGCCCACCCAAAACTCCTGTTACTCTAGAACAGACCTTCTGCACTAGGGGTTCCTTGGAGACATTTTGGGTTTGGTGGGTGGATGAGTGCTGAGGCATCTGGTGGGTAGAGATCCGGGAGCTACAAAAAATCCTACAGTGCACAGGGAACCCCACCATGCCCAACAAAGAGTTATGCAGCAAAAGATGTCAACAGTGCCGAGATTGAGAAACCCTCCTTAGGAAAAGGGGAGAATGCACATTGAGGGAAGAGTGACAGGGTCTGTAACCAGCAAGCAGAGAGCTGGGCCGGCCCCTAAAGGGTGAAAAGGGTTTCCAAGCAGACAGTTGTTGGGGTGAGGGAAAGCCAAGGGGTGGAGGTATGACGATCAGTTGCCAGGGAGCTGTGTGCTTTTCATTCCATATGTGGAGACAGAGATATTGGTCCTGAACAAAAACCCTCCTTGAGCCCAACAGGCCTGTACTGGAGACGCAAAACCCTCACACAGTGCATTGAACCTGCTCGCATGAATCTGGTTGCTGGTTTTCATTCAAGGGTAGTGTCTGCCTTCACCATATCCTTTGGTTGGTCAGTTGAAAGGGGAAGGGAGGATGCAGGTGTGTAATGGTGTGGAAGACAAAACTGTTCAATTTCCTGTCTTCAGTCTGTCCTATGGAGTGTGGCATTAGAGTATCTCTGAGGGCCTAGTTTTCCTCTCTCTGCCTTGGGGAGCCCATGTGGGAGATGAATGGGTAGTCTGTAGGACCCCCATATAGCCCCCTCTGACTCATGGCAGAATGTCCCCTCCGTCTTGTGCCTTTGAACAGTGCAGCTTTGATCTTGGCATTCAGGAAATTGGCAGCTAATGGAGCACTGGCATTTTTTGGGTCTCACTGTTAAGGCTGGACAGAAGATCATGGAAATAAGAACATAGCATGAGGGGTGATTGACACTGGCATGAAATTACACTGGTCACTAAAAGAAATTCTGCCCTCCAAGTGAATGGAAAGCCATTTAAAGGAGAAATCTGTGTAGATGCAACTCTTTTTAAAATTGTGGTATAATACACACTACATAAAGTGTACCATCATAACCATTTTTAAGTGTACAATTCGGTGGCATGAAGTACATTCCCATTATTGTAAAACCATCATCACCATCCTTCTTCAGAACTCCTGCAAGATGGTCACCCTGTACCCATTAAACAGTAGCACCCCTTCTCTCCCTCCCCCCAGACCTGGCAGCCACCATTCTGCTTTCTGTCTGTATGAATTTGACAACTCTGGGTACCTCATCTAAGTGGAACCAATGCAGTACTGGTGTTGTGTTGACTTCTTTCACTTAGCGTGATGTCGTCAACATTCATCTATGTTGTAACATGTGTCAGAATTTCCTTTCTTTTTAAGACTGAATAATATTCCAGTGTGTGTCTGTGCATCACATTTTGTTCATCCATCCATCTATTCATCCATGAAAACTTGGGTTGCTTCCATCTTTTGGCTGTTGTAAATAATGGTGCTATGAACATGGGTGTACTGATATCTCTTTGGTCAACTCTTTTTTTTTTTTTTTGAGTCATAAAAATACCCAGGATGTAGGCAGTTCATTTTCTCTTGAGATCATGTGACTCTGGGAAGGAGGGGCAAAGGTGATGGAGAGATTAGATGCCCTGTGATCATGCCAAGCATTATGAAGGGTCTACAGGTGTATTCATTTGTCAAGACTAATCAAATACTTTTAAGGTTGTGCATTTCACATATATTAATTTAATCTTAAAAAAAAAAAAAAGCCACCATAAAAAAAAGTTGAACTCCAGTTAATGATATGCCTGCCGAAGTGTTTAGGGGTGCCATGGTCTGAATCTTGTGTCCCTTCCAAATTCCTATGTTGAAATCCTAACCTCTAATGTGATGATATTAAGAGATCTTAAGAGATGGGGCCTTTTGGGAGGCGATTGGGTCCTGAAGGCAGAGCCCTTTTGAATGGGATTAGTGTCCTTATAAAAGAGGTTGCAGAGTGCTGCCTTGTTCCTTCCTCATTGAGAGGACAAAGCAAGAAGTTTCCATCTATGAGGAACAGGCCCTCACCAGATACCGCATCAGCTGGTGGCTTGATCTTGGACTTCTCAGTCTCCAGAATGGTGAGGAATGCATTTCTGTTCTTTACAAGCTACCCAGTTTCTAGGACTTTTGTTATTGCAGCTGGAATGGACTAAGACAAGGGCAAAGTATACTGATGTCAGCCTCTCATTTTGAAATGCATTCAAAAAAGATGGAGCCATGGATAGACAGATGGATATGTGATAAAGTAAATATAGCATATTTTAGGAATAATTATAGAATTATTAATATCAGTAATGTTCATCATAAAATCCGGGGGCTGTACCTAAGGGTGTACACTCTACAATTCTTTTAGCTTTTGTGTGTTTGAAAATGTTTATAAGAAAATGTTGGGGAACAAAAGACAAGAGGAAGCAAGGCACAAGTGAGGAATCATTGCTGTGGTCTCCTAAGCGAGAGGTGGTGATGGGCTGAATCCCAGGCAAAAATGGAGGTCCCAGTGGTCAGTTTTGGGATGCAATTTTTTTTAAGGACAGTCTATTGCCTGGACTACAGAGCAGGGGCATGATCATAGCTCACTGCAGCCTTGACTTTCTGGGCTCAAGCAATCTTCCTACCTCAGCCTTCCAAGTAGCTGCGACTACAGACATGCACCACCATGTCTAGCAAACTTTTAAAACTTTTTGTAGAGATAGGGTCTCACTATGTTGCCCAGGTTGGCCTTGGACTCCTGGCCTCAAGGTGTCCTTCCTCCTTGGTCTTCCAAAGTGCTGGGATTACAGGCCTGAGCCACTATGCCTGGCACCTGGAATGCGTTTCGAAGGCAGAGTCTTTGATGCCCAGGAGCAGCCTTGGGACATTCAACTTCAACTCTGGGGAAACTGTAAACATGGGATATGAGATAGAGCTGGAGTGTCTACTACTGTAGTGGTTTTCTTACTTTCACAAGCATTGGAATAACCTGGGAGCTGTGACTGTGGAGGCTCCCAGACCTCAGCCTCTCTGATTCTGACTCCTTAAGTCTTGGGTGAGAGGCCCATAAATCTGCACCTGAGCCAGTGTGCTGGGAGACTCACATGCAGATAAACTCTGGACCTCATTCTGAGAATCACTGGGTGGCTGGGGGCTGGCAGAAGGTGGAAAGGGTTTGACTGTTCGAGCTGGGTAGTGTTGGATCTAAAGCTTGACCGTACCCCTTACAGGTTGGATGTTGTGATGGTTTCATGAGGGGGCATGCTGAGTACTGTGCCCAGGCTGCTTGAGTGCCTGGTGTGCAAGGTACACCCAATATATGGTGGCCATTGGTTGGGCGCGGTGGCTCACACCTGTAATCCTAGCACTTTGGGAGGCTGAAACAGGATCTCTTGAGACCAACCTGCGCAACATAACGAGACCTTGTCTCTACAAGAAAAAAAAAACAACTAATTATCTAAGCATAGTGGTACATGTCTGTAGTTCCAGCTACACGGAAGGCTGAGGTGGCAGGATCACCTGAGCCCAGGAGTTTGAGGCTGCAGTGAACTATGATCATGCCACTGCACTCCAGCCTGGGCAACAGAGTACAGCCCTGACTCAAAAATTAAAAAAAAAAAAGCTGCCTTTATGATTATGTTTCATGGGACCATGCTGGGGAAGGAGTAGACTGAAATTAAAGTGCTTTAAAAGTTCATGGGGGATAGTTCTGAGTCATATCAGGGTGCGATATCTTATATTACAAAGCCAGATTGTCCACTGAGGAGGAATGTTTGATTTGGCCCCGGAAAAAGGAAATATGTTTAGTCAAAAGTGATATTTGCACACTGGAATACTGGATATTTATGTTTCTGAATATTGCTTCAACCTGAGATTTGTTCTGTCCAAAGGCAAACCTTTTAGACCTTTGATACCCAGAGTTCAGGGCTCTGTGGCTTAGGAGGCAGAATCTGCGTGTGTGTCCAAGTGTTTCTGCCCAAGTGTCTTCTCTGATATCTGCCAGCCCCGGCAAAGTCACCTGTCATCCTAGGTTAGGCTCCCCTAGAAACAGACCTCAAGACAAAGACATTTGGAAGGTAACACCAGGAAAAAGCCAGAAGAGAAGGGGAGAAATCAGACTAATAGAGGGTGTGTTATCAAGTAAGTAATGGCTGTGTCCAACTGAGGAACTCAGTGTAGCCTGCCTGAGGGCTGAGGGAGCTGGGGTGTTCACCTGTTCCCATCAGGCACGGGTTCTGGGATGTTCCCAGATGCCCTTCATTCCCTGGACAGGCTCCAGTGGCCTGAGCAGGGAGCTGCAGGGCCATCTACAGGATGCTCAGCACACCCTGGTCTCATCAGGACCTAGTACTGTGATGGCACCGTTAGCATCTCCGCACTTTCTCTGGTTGCCTGGAGCAGAGGTCCCCAACCATGGGGTCATGGCCTGTTAGGAACCGGGCTGCGCAGCATGCGTGTGAGCAAAGCTTCATCTGTACTGACAGCCACTTCCCTTCACATTACCGCCTGAGCGCCACCTTCTGTCAGATCCACAGCGGCATTAGATTCTCATATATTGCAAGGAAATAATAATGGAAATAAAGTGCACAATAGATGTCATGCACTTGAAGCATCTCAAAACCATCCCCACCGCCCTCTGCCCCTGGTCAGTGGAAACATTGTCATCCATGAAACCCAACCCTGATGCCAAAAAGACTGGGGACCACTGGCCTGGAGGGCTCAGAATGCAGGATCCTCCATGCCCCTCCTTCTCCTCTCTGCTGGCCAACTCTCTTCATGTCTCCTTTCCTCTGATCAGGAAGGTGCAGAGCAAACGAACAAGACCCCTAGCTAAGCAGAAACCCCCACGAAAAAGATGCCAGTCCCCTCTTTTTACTGAGGCGCTCAGTCTTTGCGAGTGACTCTCTTGGAAGCCATCTGTCTGTCTTTCTTTCTCTCTTGGCTTTTGTGGGGTGGGGGATGGGAAAATTCGCAGCTGTCCCCATTCAGCCTCCCTCTCCCCCATCCCTTTTACTTGTAGATGCTGGGGGTTGGAAAGGTGTGACCACAGCAGAGCCACTTTTCTGCCCCTTAAAAATCCCAGAGGGAGCTGTTGGGCCCCAGCTGTCACTGGCTCCTTGGTGCGTCTCCTTGTTCTCACTTTTAGGCAGGGGCAGCCTGTTCTGGGGCCCACAGGGAATGTCTCCACTCAACATGCACAGGAAAGGCTTGGTCAGACCCTGGGGTATAGTAACTACTCCATAGATGTCAGTTTTGTTGTTATTTAGTCTTGGTATCTTCTTCTTCTTCTTCTTTTTTAGAGACAGGGTTTTACTCTGTCACCCACCCCCCAGACTGGAGTATAGTGGCAAAATCTTGGCTCACTGCATCCTCAAACTCCTGGCCTCAAGCTATCCTCCTGCCTCAGCCTCTCAAGTAGCTGGGACTACAGGTGTGCACCACCACATTCAGCTAATTTTTAAATGTTTTTGTAGAAACATGGTCTTGCTATGTTGCCCAGGCTGGTCTCAGACTTCTGGCCTCATGCTGTCCTCTTGCCTCAGCCTCCCAAGGTGCTGGGATTATAGGTATGAGCCACCACCCTGGCCTAATCTTGGTATCTTGGTACTTAAAAGGAACCCAGCAGATGTTTTTTTTTTTTTCCTTTGTTGAACATTTTATTTAGCTGATTTACTCCAACATCAAATTAATTATTAAAGTCATCACAGCATTTATAACAAAAGTTTAGGGCAGTAGTAGGGTGAGTGACTATAGTGATTTGCCCAGGACTATAGTATTTTTCCCCTGGGTACCCAGAGTTACTCCTAAGGATGAGCACAGCGTTGCCACCTCCTCTTCCTGTCAGCTCTGCCCCTTTGCACTTATGTTTTTTTTTTAATTGAACAAATATCACTGTGTAAAGAGTATTAGTCTTTGGGATAAAATGACCCCATTAAAGGGCCCAGACTCACCATTTCCCAGCGTGTGAACTTGGGTCCAACTCCTTAGGTACAAATCAGAGCTAAGAACGTTCAATGCATGGGAACTTGGGGGAGCACTGTGAAGATGACGGTGGCATGCTCTCGCTTGGCACGCACTGTGTGCCAGGCACTCTGCCAGGTGCTTTCATCATGTTAACTATTATCGCCATCCCATTTTATAGGTGAGGAAACAGAGGCATGGATTAAGCAATATGGCCAAGGCCACAGCCTCAGGATTTGAACCCAGGCCGTGCAGCTGCAGAAGCTGTGCTCTCAGCCACTCTGCTCCCCTGCACTGCCTCTTGATCAACCAAGATCCAGCAGGCAAAGCCTAGCGCCTAACATATGCTGCATAATTGGTGATTGGGAACCCAGGCCCCAGAAGGTCTCAGCAGGAAGCTGAGGAGGAGGAAAGATGCTAAAGAGAGGAAGGGGGATTGGGACACAATTAAGACTGGAGCCAGGGGAAATGATCCTTAGAATCTAATTTGTGTTTCGGTAAATGCTGCTTTGGTTTTAACCATGCCCCAGACAGGACACAGAGGAATTTTTGTTTCTAAGAGATGGGGGTCTTGCTCTGTCACCTGGGCTGGAGTTCAGTGGTACAACCATAGCTCACTGTAGCCTCCAACTCCTGGGCTCAAGCCATTCTCCCGCCTCGGCCTTCAGAATAGCTGGGGCTACAGGTGTGTGCCATCATGCTCAGCTGGAATTTCATTTTTGTTTTTTTTTTTGAGTTGGCATCTCACTCTGTGGCCCAGCCTGGAGGGCAGTGGCACAGTCACAGCTCACTGCAGACTCAAATTCCTGCACTCAGGTGATACTCCCGTCTCATCCTCCAAAGTAACTGGGACTACAGGCACCCAGCTGATTTTGTGATTTGTGGAGATGAGATCTCACTATATTGCCTAGGCTGGTCTCAAACTCTTGGGCTCAAACAGTCTTCCCATCTTGACCTCCCAAAATGCTAGGATTACAGGCATAAGCCATCGGGCCAGGACTGGAATTTTTTTTTTTTTTTTGAGTTGGAGTCTCACTCTGTCACCCAAACTGGAGTGCGGTGGCATGCTCCCGGCTACCACAGCCTTGACCTGCTGGGCTCCAGCGATCTGTCCGCCTTAGCCTTCCAAGTAGCCGGAACTACAGGCACGTGCTACCATGCTCAGCTAATTTTTGATACATTATAGAGACGAGGTCTTGCCAAATTGACCAGGTGGGTCTTGAACCTGCAGGCTTAGGCAATCCACTCACCTCAGCCTCCCAAAGTGCTGGGATTACAGGCTGAGCCACCGAGCCCGGCCTGGAATTTTTTTTTAAGACTTTATGTTTTAGGGCAGTCTTAGGCTCACAGAAGAATAGCAAGGAAGATAGATTCCCGTGTACTCCTGCCCTCATTCATGCATACTCTTCCCTATTTGCACCATCCCCCACCAGAGTGGTCCATTTGTTACAGCTGACAAACTTACACTGATGCATCATTATCACCCAAAGTCCATTATTTACTTGAGGGTTCACTCCTGGTGTTGAACATTCCATGGGTTTGGACCAGTGTATAATGGCATGTATCCACCACTGTAGTATCACATAAAGTAGTTCCCTGGGGATATATTTTTAAGTCAAAA
>NW_007062848.1:168205-168706 GCF_000164805.1 Carlito syrichta
TGATGAGCTAAACATTTACCAGCAGGACTCTGATCATAGTAGTAGTTACTTAAGAGGGTTGTTGTGGGCAGTCAGACTTGGTTCTTGTGAAGTGCTAAGACAGAGAGTCTGCCACATGTATACATTGGTTCTGTGTCATGGTCAAGAGCACACACCTGCAGTCCCATAATCCTCAGGTCAGAGCCAGCCCAACCGCTTCCAGCAGTATGACCTTGGGTCATTGCTCAATGTGATAATTACTGGCTTTCCCTGAGTGCTTACCATGGACCTTGCCCTGTTCTAAGGGTTTTCCATTTGAGATTGAAAACCACCCAGGGGCTATCATTATCTTCATCTTACAATTAAAGAAACTGAGGCACAGAGAGTTTGGATAACTTGCCCAAAGCCTTGAAATTAGTGGATGGAGGAGGCTGTGTTCAAATCCTGGCATCTGCCCGTAAACTCCACCCTGTCTCTATGAGGACCAACTTCCTTCGTTGGAAAATTGCAAGAATAACAACT
>NW_007062849.1:0-312 GCF_000164805.1 Carlito syrichta
TAGCCAGATGAATTAACTAGCTAGCTACTTAGCTAACCAGTTGGCTAGCCACTTGAACTAACTAGTTGACTTAACCAGCTAGCCAGCTGACTAGCCAGCACACTCAACTAGCTGACATCATTAGATAGACAGGTGTGTAGTCAGCTGACTTAACTAGCTAGATATGTCCGTATCCTGCTGGATTGCCAGTTGACTTAATTACCTAGCTTTCTAGCTAACCTACTAGTTAGTGAGGTGACAACTAGGTGACTTAACTAGCTAGCTAGCTGGTTATCCAGTTGACTTAACTAGCTAGCTACCCAGCTAGGCAGG
>NW_007062850.1:0-368 GCF_000164805.1 Carlito syrichta
AGTCAGCTGCCTTAAATTGTTAGCTACCTATCTAGCTACCTAGCTAACAAGCTGATTTAAATAGTTAGCTGGCTAGCAAGCTAGCTGACTTAACCAACTAGCTGACTAGTTAACTTATTTGTTATCTAACTTGATAACTTGGTGACTTAATCATCTGACTTAATCCTTAGCTAACAAGCTAGCTAGCTGACTCAACCAGCTGACTTAACTCGTTAGCTAACTAGCCAGCTAGCTGACTCAACCTGCTGATTTTACCCACTAGTTAACTAGCTAACTACCTGACACAACTTGCTGATGTAACCTGTTATCTCACTAGCTAGCTAACTGTATTAACCAGCTGACTAATTTAGAAAGCTGACTTAACTAGC
>NW_007062851.1:0-769 GCF_000164805.1 Carlito syrichta
GGTCTCGAACCCACGGGCTCAGGCAATCCACTCACCTCAGCCTCCCAAAGTGCTGGGATTACAGGCTGAGCCACCGAGCCCGGCTTGTTTGTCTTTCTTTATGGCATAATATTCCATCGTGTATATGTACCACATTTTTTTTTTGGTCTAATCCAGTTTTGATGGGCAGCACGGTTGGTTCCATGTTTTTGCTATTGTGAATAGAGCTGCAACAAACATGTGTGCAGGAATCTTTTTGCTTATTTTTATTTATTTTTTTAATAGAAGTCTCACTCTGTCACCCAGGCTAGAGTGCAGTGACACACTCACGGCCACAGCAGCCTCGACCTGCTGGGCTCCAGCGATCCTTCCGCCTCAGCCTTCCAAGTAGCTGGAACTACAGGCGCGCGCTACTACGCCTGGTTAATTTTTGATTTATTGTAGCGATGAGGTCTCACCAAGTTGCCCAGGCGGGTCTCGAACCCTCAGGCTCAGGCAATCCACTCACCTCAGCCTCTCAAAGACACGGGATTATAGGCTGAGCCGCCGAGCCCAGCTTATATACTTTATTTTAAAGATGTGGGGTATAATTCAGGATTAGGTATACAAGTGATCATCGTACAGGTAAAGTTTGGGCCTCCCTTTGGTCCCCACTTTTCCTGATTTGAAATCAGGTACCTAGCCGGGCTCGGTGGCTCAGCCTGTAATCACGCGCCTTTGGGAGGCTGAAGTGAGTGAATTGCCTGAGCCCGCGGGTTGGAGACCCGCCTGGGCAGCGAGACCTCATCTC
>NW_007062851.1:1154-1599 GCF_000164805.1 Carlito syrichta
AAAAAAAAAAAAAAAAAAAAATCAGGTACCCTTATTGATGTTATTCCACCCCCTCCCCCTGCAGTTTCCAGTTACTGCCAATCCCTCTCTTACAATATTATGATAAATATTTAGGGTCTACTTATGAATATGTGGTACTCAGTTCTTTGTTTCTGTGATAAATCACTGAGTATTATATACTCTAAATCCATCCAAGTTGCTGTGAAGTCCATAATTTTTTCTTTAAGGCTGCGTAATATTCCATTGTGTATATGTACCACATTTTTTTAAACCAGTCCAGTTTTAGTGGGCAGCATGATTGGTTCCATGTTTTTGCTATTGTAAATAGTGCTACAATAAATATGTATGTGCAAGTATTTTTTTTGTACGTGATTTCAGTTTCTCTGGGTATATCCCCAGAAGGATCATATGGAAGGTCAATTTCTTTTTTTTTTTTTTTTTTTTG
>NW_007062851.1:1619-4972 GCF_000164805.1 Carlito syrichta
GCAGGCTCAGGCAATCCACTCACCTCAGCCTCCCAAAGGCGCAGGATTATAGGCTGAGCCACCGAGCCCAGCAGAAGGTCAATTTCTTTATCTTTTTTTTTTGGGTTGGAGTCTCACTCTGTCACCCAGGCTGGAATGCAGTGGCACACTCATAGCAACCCCAGTGTTGATCTGCTGACCTCAGGAGATTCTTCCACCTCAGCCTTCCAAGTAGCTGGAACTACAGGTGTGTACGCCTGGCTAATTTTTTATTTTTTTGTAGAGACGAGGTCTCGCCAAGTTGTCTGGGCTAGTCTCAAACTCAAAAAAGAAAAAAAAAAAAAAAACAGTGTAGAACCATTCTCTTTTCTCTGCATCTTTGCCAGCATCTGTTTTTTTTTTTTGTTTTATGTATGTATGTATTTTTATTTTTTTTTAGTTGAAGTCTCACTCTGTTGCTCAGGCTGGAGGTCACAGTCACCACAGCCTCGACCTGCTGGGTTCAGGCAATCCTTCCGCCTCAGCCTTCAAAGTAGCTGGAACTACAGACACATGCCACCACGCCTAGATAATTTTTTTTTTTAATTTATTGTAGAGATGAAGTCTTACCATGTTGCCCAATCTGGTCTTGAACCTGTGGGCTCAGGCAATCCTCTTGCCTCTGCATCCCATGGTATTGGGATTACAGGCATGAGCCACCATGCCCAGCTAATTTTTTTAAATTAATTTTTTGTAGAGTCGCGTTCTCGCCAAGTTGCCCAGGCTGCTCTCGAACCTGAGGGCTCAGGCAATCCTCTCACCCCCACCTCCCAAAGTGCTGGGATTACAGGCATGAGTCACCACACCCAGCTATTGATGGTCTTCTTAGGTGGTCTCAATGTGGTGTGATTTGCATTTCTCTGATGATTGAAAAATGAGTATTTTTCATGTCTCTGTTGGCTGCTCAAGTCTTCTTTTGAAAAGTGTCTATTCATGTCTTTTGCCCATTTTTTTTTTTTTTTTGAGTTGGAGTCTCACTCGGTTGCCCAGACTGGAGTGCAGTGGCCGCTCCCGGCCACCGCAGCCTCGACCTGCTGGGCTCCGGCGATCCTTCCGCCTCAGCCTTCCGAGTAGCCGGAATTACAGGCATGAGCTACCACGCCCGGCTGATTTTTTGATTTATTGTAGAGATGAGGTCTCGCTCCCCAGGCGGGTCTCAAATCCGCGGGCTAGTTTTGCCCACTTTTTAATGGGGCTATTTGCTTTTTCCTTTCAGCATGTTTGAGTTCCTTGTAGATCCTGGATGTTAGGCCTTTGTCAGATATGCAGTTAGCAAATGTTTTTTCCCATTCTGTTGGCTGTCTCCCTGCTCTCTTGATGGTTTCTTTTGCTTTGCAGAAGCTTTGCAGTTTGATAAGGTCCCACCCATCTATTTTATCTCTTATGGTATGGGCACTTGGGGTTTTGATCAGGAATTGGTTGCTTATTCTGATTTCTGTAAGGATGTTTCCTGCATTTTCCAAGATTCTTAAAGTTTGAGGTTTTACATTTAGGTCTTTGATACATTTGGAGTTGTTTTTGGTATGGTGATATGTAGGAGTCATGTTTCAATCTGAGCAGGCTGCAGTGCAGTGGCAAGCTCATGGTCACTGCAGCCTTGACTTGCTGGGCTCAGGTGATCCTTCCTCTTCAGCCCTCCAAGTAGCATGTGGTCAGACAGTTTTCCCAGCATCATTTACTGAATAGGCTCTCCTCTCTCCAGTTGTTGTTGGAGACTTTGTCAAAGATGAGTTGGTTGAGAAATTGAGGTTTTGCTTCCAAAATCTCTATCCTGTTCCATTAGTCTATATGCCTGTTCTTGTACCAATACCAGTTTGTTTTGATTATTGTAGCCTAGCCTTATAATAAAGTCTGAAAGTGTGATACCTCCTACGTTGTTTCTTTTTGCTAAAGATTGTTTTGGCTATTCATGCTCGTTTATGTTTCCATATGAATTTCTATATTGCTGTTTCCAGGTCAGAGAAGAATGATGCTGGTAATTTAATGGGTATTGTGTTGAATCTGTAGATTGCCTTTGGTAGGATGATTTTCTGGCTTTTAAAGAAATGTTTCTGGACTACAAGGCAGAAACTGAGCACTAGGCCAAGGACTAGACTTAAGCAGTAGTTTAGTGGAGACCTTATTGTGCAAATCATCTTCTACAACAACTTCCCAGAACAATCTACAGCTTTGAGTCCTGTCTCCAACCAAAGAATGGGGTCATTCTGGATGTTACCAGCCCAACAGGACAAGAGACTCAGCTAAAAGGACAGAATACATCTTGGAGAGATGAACTCTGTTCTGCAACTCTTCATTCATGCTAAATATTGATGGGTCAGAAACAAAATGACCTAACCCTCCCGGACCTGTTTCTCCTGAAACACCCTTTTGTGTGTGTTCATTAACTTTTTGTGTGTTTATTTCTCCCCAAGTGCTAGGTAATCCTAGTTCTCCTCCCCTCCCCAAAGAGACAGCTTTCTCAGGTGCTTCTGGGTCAGATTCCTCCAGAGCAAGCACATGTCAGGCATTCCACCAGGAGGCCCCTTCCCCCAGCATTCATGTCGGTGGGTCAGTAATGTGGAATAACCCACCATCATGAACCCTCTTCTTCCCAGCAGGCTTTGTGTGAATCTTTTTGTGACTCACAGCTCTATTTCTTTTTTTTTTAGTTGGAGTCTCACTCTGTTGCCCAGGCTGGAGTGCAGTGGCATGCTCATGGCCACCACAGCCCTGACTTGCTGGGCTCAAGCAATCCTTCTGCGTCAGCCTTCCAAGTAGCTGGAACTACAGGTGCGTGCTACCATGCCCAGCTAATATTTTTTTTAATTTTATTTAGAGATGAGGTCTTTCCAACTTACCCAGGCTGGTCTCAAACCCCTGAGCTCAAGCAATCCTCTCGCCTCTGCCTTCCAAATTGCTGGGATTACAGGTGTAAGCCACCACGCCCAACTTTTTGGTATTTTTTGTTTTGTTTTGTTTTTTGTTTTTGAGTCAGAATCTCACTCTGTCACCCAGGCTGCAGTGCAGTGGCAAGCTCATGGTCACTGCAGCCTTGACTTGCTGGGCTCAGGCAATCCTTCCTCTTCAGCCCTCCAAGTAGCTGGAACTACAGGTGTGCACTACAACACCTGGCTAATATTTTTAATTTATTGTAGAGTTGAGGTCTCACCAAGTTGCCCAGGCTGATCTCCAACCCCTGGGCTCAGGCAATCCTCTTGCCTCGGCCTCCCAAAGTGCTGGAACTGCAGACTTGAGTCATCGTGCCTGGCCATGCCCGACTTTTAAGTTTTCTGTGTTGTTTTTTTTTGTTTTTTGGTTTTTTTTGAGTTGGAGTCTCACTCTGTCACCCAGACTGG
>NW_007062851.1:5127-10121 GCF_000164805.1 Carlito syrichta
ATTTTTTGATTAATGTAGAGATGAGGTCTCGCTGCCAGGCGGGTCTCGAACCCGTGGGCTCAGGCAATCCACTCACTCAGCCTCCCAAAGGCGCGGGATTACAGGCTGAGCCACCAAGCCCGGCTGTTTTTTGTTTTGATTTGGAGTCTCACTCTGTTGCCCAAGCTGGAGTACCGTGGCACACTCATGACCACTCCAGCGTTGACCTGCTGGGTTCCAGCGATCCTTCCGCTTCAGCCTTCCAAGTAGCCGGAACTACAAGCGCATGCTACCATGCCCGGCTAATTTCTTATTTTATTGTAGAGACGAGGACTCACCAAGTTGCCCATAAGCATTATTTTCAAAAAAAAATTTTTTCTTAGGGATAGGATCTCACTCTGGTTGTAGTGCAGTGGCACTATCTTAGCTCACTGCAGCCATGAGCTTCTGGGCTCAAGTGATAATCCCACATCAGTCTCCCAAGTAGCTAGGACCACAGGCACATATCACCATGCCTGGCCATTTATTTATTTTTTTTGAGTTGAGGTCTCACTCTGTTTTTGCCCAGGCTAGAATGCAGTGGCATGTTCATGGTCACCGCAGCCTCAATCTGCTGGACGCAGGTGATCCTTCGCCTCAGCCTTCCGTGTAGCTGGAACTACAGACACATGCCACCATGCCTGGCTAATTTTTTTTTATTTATTGTAAAGATGAGGTCTTGCCAAGTTGCCTTGGCTGGTCTCAAACCCGTGGGCTCAGGCAGTCCTTTGACCTCCGCCTCCCAAAGTGCTGGGATTATAGGCATGAGACTCCGTACCCAGACTGCTATGTGTTTTTTAGTGATTCGTGCTATGAAGGCAAAAATGCCTTCTCCATTGGCACTCTCCTATCTTGCTGGGCAACAATGTATGTATATTATGTGCTAGAAATAGCCTAAAAGGTGTCTTGTTCTTCTTGTAGTGTGTTAAATGTGTTCGTGCATGTTTGCTGAAATCCTTCCTGTAGGGGCCAGTTTGTTCAGTTGTCTGTTGGGGTAGGCAGGGACTCTGAAATTTCTTCTTCCTGTCAAAATCTCTCCTCCCAAGATGGTGTTCCACTCAGCACGAGAAGGTAGTGAACAGCTTTACTGGTCAGGTGTCTGTTTGGGGTTAGTACTATTTGGTAGAATATTACTTACCAGAAAACACATATGTCACATCTCTAGGAAGAAGAAAAAAACAGTTCAATTCCCAGTGTGTACCTTTTATTTATTTACTTAAGTAAAAAATGAGAATCTGGGTGTGATGGATCACAGCTATAATCCTAGCACTTTGGGAGGCCAAGATGGAGGATTGCTTGAGCTCAGGAATTCGAACCTAGGCAACATAGTGAGACTTTGTCTCTACAAAAAATAAAAATTAACTGGTGTGATAGTGTATTCCTGTAGTCCCAGTTACTTGGGAGACTGAGGTGGAAAGATTGCCTAAGTCCAGGAGGTCGAGGCTGCGGTGAGCTGTGATCATGTCACTGCTCTTCAGTCTGGGTGATAGAGTGAGCCCTCAACCCAAAAGTTAATTAATAACAGGAGAATCTGTTTTAACTCTTCACCTGCCTATTCTGACTCTAGATGATTAGGTAATAAGATATGTGTTTTTCTGTATTGATGAGTCATTATTTTTTTTTTGAGTTGGAGTCTCACTCTGTCGCCCAGACTGGAGTGCAGTGGCCGCTTCCGGCCACCGCAGCCTCGACCTGCTGGGCTCCGGCGATCCTTCTGCCTCAGCCTTCCAAGTAGCTGGAACTACAGGCACGCGCTACCACGCCCGGCTAATTTTTTGATTTATTGTAGAGATGAGGTCTTATCAAGTTGCCCAGGCAGGTCTCGAACCCGCGGGCTCAGGCAATCCACTCACCTCGGCCTCCCAAAAAGTGCTGGGATTATAGGCTGATGAGTTATTATTAAATACTTTTGTACCATGAATAGAATTTGAAGTGTTTTGCAAGGAAAAAAAAGGATATTAGCAGGACTGTGGTTATAGAAGTCGGAATCTGCTAAGGGGTGTGTAAAAACTCACCTGCAAAAAAAGAAAAAGTTATTAACAAATTATCTTTCATAGGCTTGGTACTAAACTATATACACCAAAAATTATAATAGCTTATGAAAAATTTTTGATAAAATTTTCTTTAGCAAAGCCAAGTTCTTTAACTTGGATAAGGGTATCTTCCATAGAAGTCTTTTATTTCTCTTTGAGTGCTGTTTCTGTCTTCCTGGGCATGGGTGCAAAAAGCAGATTGTTGTTTATGGAAAGGAAAAAAGAATTTGAGGTCTAAGATGATCCACTTGAAGTCGCATGTTTGTTTTTAAAAGTAGGCCCCACCGCTGTAGTGTGGTGAGGGGAGATAGGGAGTAGATGGGTCTGTGGGTGTAGATTTGGAGGGTGGGGAAAAAAAAGAAAGAGCAAGCCGGGTTCGGTGGTTCAGCCTGTAATCCCGTGCTTTAGGAGGCTGAGGTGAGTGGATTGCCTGAACCCGCGCGTTCGAGACCCGCCTGTGCAACTTGGTGAGACCTCATCTCTACAATAAATCAAAAAATTAGCTGGGCGTGGTAGCGTGCGCCTGTAGTTCCAGCTACTCAGAAGGCTGAGGCTGAAGGATCGCCGGAGCCCAGCAGGTCGAGGCTGCGGTAGCCAGGAGCGGCCACTGCACTCCAGTCTGGGCGACAGAGTGAGACTCCAACTCAAAAAAAAATAATAATAATAATGTGGGGTTGAGTGTGAAAAGGGTGGGGTTTCTAGTGCACAGTCGCAATGTGAGAAGGTGCTCATACATACGTTGCATGAACACAAACAGCTGTGAATTCTCTCTAGGATTGGGGTTTTAGTTCATTATAATGAATTAAAGGTGAACTAAAGTAACCAAAGGTCATGGGCATTGATCCAGGCATGCCCGATCTGGTCTGAATCAGCTCCAGGGGCCAACTGCCTCATGGAAGGGTACACGAGAACATTGACTATGCACAGGGACAAGATGTGATCTGCAGGCAGGAAGACACTTTGCCCATGACCTTAGCATGACCTGCATGCCCAGGCCCAAGCCTGATGGGAAAGTGATTTCTTGGGTTGGCCACTTCCAGGACCCTTCCCCAGGGGACATATCCAGGAGCAGACTGCTACGTGACACTGGTCTTTGTAGTCTAATCATAGCATCATTCCAGGAGAACCTACCTCTAGGCCTTTACATCTACTACCTAAACTAGTCCTGTGGTGTGGCCACAGCTCTTACCACCGCTCACCTCCATGCCACACACAGATGACGTGTTCAAGTTAATGTCAGTTCCATCCCTGTTGACAGTGATGGCTCAAGTATGGTCCTGTTGCCAGGCGCAGTGGCTCATGCCTGTAATCACAGCACTTTGGGAGGTGGAAGGGAGAGCCTGAGCCCACAGGTTCAAGAACAGCATGGGCAACCCGGTGAGACTTAGTTTGTACAATACACCAACAGATTGGCAGAGCACAGTGGCTCACGCCTATAATCCCAGCACTTTGGGAGGTCAAGGTGAGAGGACTGCCTGAACCCATGGGTTCAAGACCAGCCTGGACAACTTAGCAAGACCTCATCTCTACAAAAAATAAAAAAATTAACCAACTATGGTGGCGCATGCCTGTAGTTCCCACTACTTGGTAGGCTGAGGCAGAAGGATTGCCTGAGCCCAGCAAGTCAAGGCTGCAGTGACCATGAACATGCCACTGGACTCCAACCTGGGGGACAAGAGTGAGGCTCCAACAACAAAAAAAAAAATGTAGCTGGGTGTGGCAGTGTATGCCTGTAGTCCCAGCTATTTGGAAAGCTGAGGCGGGAGGATTACTCAAGCCCAGGACGCTGAGACTGTGGTGAGTACCGATCATGTCACTGCGCTACAGCCTGTGCAACAGAGTGAGACCCTAACTCAAAAGAAAGAAAAAGCAACTTAAAAAATTTTTAAAGATGTGGGGTACAATTCAGGATTAGGTATAAAATGTTCATTATGCAGGTACCTTGTTGATGAGGTGTGTCCCTCCCTCCCCTGGCAGTTTCCCTCAGCTGCCAATCCCACTCCCCCTCCCCTGGCAGTTTCCCACTACTGCCACTCCCTTTCTTATAGTATTATGATAATTGTTCAAGGTCCGCTTATGAGTGAGAACATATAAGAAAATGCACTTTTTATACCTATCTCCCAAACATCTGCATACTGTATTCAAAATGATAAACCAGCTGGGCGTGGTGGCTCACTTCTGTAATCCCAGCACTTTGGGAGGTGGAGGTAAGAGGATTGCCTGAGTCCAGGGATTTGAGATCAGCCTGAGCAACTTGGTGAGACCTTGTCTCTACAGTAAATCAAAAAGTTAGCCGGGTATGGTGGTGGGTGCCTGTGGTTCCAGCTACTTGGAAGGCTGAGGTGGAAGGATCCCCTGAGCTCAGCAGGTTGAGGCTGTGGTGGCCGTGAGTGTGCCACTGCACTCCAGCCTGAGCGACAGAGTGAGATTCCGACTCAAAAAAAGGTGACAAACAAAATGGCTGTATGGACATCATCTGAAAGCTGAACGTCTGTAAGTCAAGAAGATATGTATGTGTATATATATATATACATATATATATATATATATATGTATATATATATATACACACACATACATGTATACATATTATATAAACAGATATATATGTTACATCTGTTTTTTTTTTCAGAGATGGAAAAACATCACTATGTTACCCAGGCTAGATTTCAAAATCCTGCGCTCAAGTGATCCTCCTGCCTCAGTATCCCAAGCAGCTGGGACTACAGGCACAGTTGCATGAATAAATATTAATTTCTTTTCTTTCCTTTTTATTTTTTTGAGTTGGAGTCTCATTCTGTTGCCCAGGCTGAAGTGCAGTGACACACTCATGGCCACCGCAGCCTCAACCTGCTGGGCTCAGGCAATTCTCCTGCCTTAGTCTTCCAAGTATCTGGAACCACAGGTGCACACCACCACACCCAGCTTTTTTTTTTTTTTTTT
>NW_007062851.1:10251-12415 GCF_000164805.1 Carlito syrichta
AATTGTAGAGATGAGGTCTCACCCAGTTGCCCAGGCGGGTCTCGAACCCACGGGCTCAAGCAATCCACTCACCTTAGTTTTTTTTTTTAACTGTAGAGACAAGGTATCATCAAGTTGCCCAGGTTGATCTTAAACCTCTGGGCTAAGGTAATCCTCTTGCCTCTGCTTCCCAAATGTTGGGATTACAGGTGTGAGTCACTGCGCCCAACCAATAAATATTAATTTCTTGTTTTTTTATTTTTTGAGTTAGAGTCTCATTTTGTTGCCCAAGCCAGAGTGCAATGGTATGCTCACAGCCACCGCAGCCTCGACCTGCTGGGCTCAGGTGATCCTTCTCCCTCAGCCTTCCAAGTAGCTGGAACCACAGGCATGTGCCACCACACCTAGCTGATTTTTTGATTTACTGTAGTCAAGGTCTTGCCACGTTGCTTAGGCTTGTCTCAACCCCCTGAGCTCAGGTAATCCTCTCGCCTCTGCCTCCCTAAGTGCTGGGATTAGAGGCTGAGACACTGAGCCCAGCTAAATATTAATTTCTTTAGAGATCATCTGTATTTTCCAATCAGAGTCCTGTAGAGTTAATTGTGCAGGCTGTGGGGTTAGTGACTTAATCGGAATCCTATCTCCACCATCATTTTCTGTACGACCCTGGGCAATTCACTTTCTCCAAGCCTCAGAGAAACAACTTCAGGCATAGCTGAATGCAGGGGATCGAATGATGTCCTCAGAAGCAGTTCCCCAAATTCTACTTTCTTTTGCTCTGGTTCTTCTCAAACAGGCCATGCCAAGTATTTTTTCCCTAAAGTTACCATCCTAGTCCAAATCACCATCTTCTCTACCACGATGAGTGCAACAACTTCCTGTCTCCCTTCTTCCTCCAACCCCTCCCTATCACACACAGTGAGCTTTTGAACACGTGAATCAGATCCTGTTTCTCTTCTGCTAAAAACCTTCCAATAGCTTCTGAGAGTGAAACCCCAGTCCTTCCCAGCAGCTGGCTTCCCAGCCTCTCCCCACAGGAGCTGGCCTCTGCCTCCTTGAAGTAGGTCCCCTTTGCCCTCTTCCTCCACTTCCTGCACTGGCCTGCTCTTCTTTCTGTCCTTCCTTGTGGAGGTTGGGGAGTGGAGGCTGAGGGCATGTTCCTTCTGCCATTCATAACTCAGTTCCCCTTGATCTCATCTCTCATTATTGCAAGCCCTGCAGGAAAAAAACAGCCCTCCTACCCAATAGTTTGAACCACAAGTCCAGGGCTGACATTCATTCGTTCAAACCGGCTGGGCATGTCCCTGACCCAATCACAGTTGCCCAGGGCTGAGATGCTCTGATTAGTTAAGCTTGAGTCACACACCCCGGGGTTCATGATGGTGTGGACTGAGTGGAGGAAGCCAATACCCCAGAGAAAAATTGGGGTCCAGTTACCAGAAGGGTGAAGTCATGCTGGATAGCAAAAATAATAGATGTCTACTTTCAGTGTTTGCAGAGAACCTGACAAATAGAAGGTGTTTATTTATTTTTATTTTATTTTATTTTTTTGAGTCAGAGTCTCACTCAGTAACCCAGGCTTGGAGGGCAATGGTATGCTCACAGTCACCAAGGCCTCAACTTGCTGGACTCAGGTGATCCTTCGCCTCAACCTTCCAAGTAGTGGAACTACAGGTGGGCGCCACCATGTCCTGCTAATTTTTTAATTTATTATAGAGACGAGGTCTTGTCATGTTGCCCAGGCTGGTCTCAAACTCCTGGGCTCAGGAATCCTGTTGCCTTCGCCTCCCAGAGTGCTGGGATTACAGGCTGAGCCACTGAGCCTGGCCTGTTTTTTGTTTTTTGTTTTTTTTAAAGCCAGCCTGCACTGTCTGGGGGAGCAAGGGGGATCGCCTTCATCAACATTCATTCTGTAACAAATTGTTATTGATATCACTCAATTCCAGGCTTAAGGGGAATCTGCTACGCTCTTGAATCAAAATGTGATAATGTAATAAATTACGTGACTTGTCTAGAACAGAGTTGGGCATTTATTCAACAGTATTTATTAGGATTTCATCAACATTGCAAAGGAGCTTAGATGGCAACTGTAAGCACCACAGGCAGTCCTTCTCCTCCTGGGGCTTATATCCTAATGGAAAAAAGACAGATAGGGAAAAAGAAAGTTCAATTTTTTTTTTTTTTT
>NW_007062851.1:12435-12909 GCF_000164805.1 Carlito syrichta
CACTCACCTCAGCCTCCCAAAGGCGCGGGATTACAGGCTGAGCCACCGAACCCGGCTGAAAGTTCACACTTAAAAGGAGAAACACAGAACAGACTATGCTTTACTGAAAAGTCTTTTGTACTTCTGGAATTGTGCACTTGAATTGATGTTTTTTTGTTTTTGTTTTTTTTTAATTGGAGTCTCACTCTGTCACCCAGGCTGTAGTGCAGTAGCATGCTCACAGCCACTGCAGCCTCGACCTGCTGGGCTCCAGCGATCCTTCCACCTCAGTCTTCCAAGTAGCTGGAGCTACAGGGACCATGCCTGGCTAATTTTTTTCTTTTTTTGAGTTGAGGTCTCATGCCATCACCCAGGCTGGAGTGCAGCGGCATGCTCATGGCCACCCCAGCGTCAATCTGCTGGGCTCTGGCGGTCCTTCTGCCTCAGCCTTCCAAGTAGCCAGAACTATAGGCGTACGCTACTACACCCAGTTAA
>NW_007062851.1:12929-15208 GCF_000164805.1 Carlito syrichta
TTTTTTTTTTTTTTTTTTTAGTTGGAGTCTTCTTACTCCGTTGCCCAGGCTGTGGTACAGTGGCATGCTCATGGCCACCCCAGCGTCAGTCTGCTGGGCTCAGGCAGTCCTTCCACCTCAGCCTTCCAAGTAGCTGGAACTACAGACACATGCCATCACACCTGGCTAGTTTTTGTGATTTATTGTAGAGATGAGGTCTCATCAAGTTGCACAGGCTGGTCTCAAACTCCCAGGCTCAGGCAGTTCTCTTGCCTCAGCCTCCCAAAGTGCTGGGATTACAAGTTGAGCCACCATGCCTGAACTTTCTTTTTTTTTTAAGTTGGAATCTCACTCTGTCACCCAGGCTGGCATGCAGTGGCATGCTCACGGCCACCCCAGCGTCAGTCTGCTGGGCTCAGGCAATCCTTCCACCTCACCCTTCCAAATAGCAGGAACTATAGGCACGTGTCACCACACCAACTAATTTTTTGATTTATTATTGAGATGAAGTCTCACCAAGTTGCCCAGGTTGGTCTCGAACCCGTGGGCTCAGGTAATCCACTCACCTCAGCCTCCCAAAGTGCTAGGATTACAGCCTGAGCCACTGAGCCCGGCCTGGATTGCCCTTTTTAACGTCTAATCCTTCTGGTGAGCTCTTCATCATTTTTCTTTTCTTTTCTTTTCTTTTCTCTGAGTTGGAGTCTCACTCCATCGTCCAGACTGGAGTGCAGTGGCCGCTCCTGGCCACCACAGCCTCGCCTGCTGGGCTCCAGCAATCCTTCCGCCTCAGCCTTCCGAGTAGCCGGAATTACAGGCATGCGCTACCACTCCCGCCTGATTTTTTTTTTTTTTAATTTATTGTAGAGATGAGGTCTCGCTGCCCAGACGGGTCTCGAACCCGCGGGCTTAGGCAATCCACTCACCTCAGCCTCCCAAAGGCGTGGGATTACAGGCTGAGCCACCGAGCCCAACTTATCTTTCTTTTCTTGTTTGTTTGTTTGTTTTTTGAGTAGGACTCTCACTTCCTCCCCCAGGCTGGAGTGCAGAGGCACACTCACGGCCACTCCAGCGTCGACCTGCTGGGCTTAGGTGATCCTTCTGCCTCAGCCTTCCAAGTAGCAGGAACTACAGGCGCACTGCCATGCCCGGCTAATTTCTGTTTTATTGTAGAGAGGAGGTCTCGCCAAGTTGCCCAGGCGGGTTTCAATCCTGCAGTTCAGGCAATCCACTCGCCTCGGCCTCTCGAAGTGCTGAGATTACAGGCTGAGCCACGGAGCCCGGTCTATACTTCAACTTTTAAGAAAAGTAATTGGGCCGGGCTCGGTGGCTCAGCCTGTAATCCCAGCATTTTGGGAGGCAGAGGTGAGTGGATTGCCTGAACCCGCGTGAGTGGATTGCCTGAACCCGCAGGTTCGAGACCCGCCTGGGCAACTTGACAAGCCCTTATCTCTACAATAAATCAGAAATTAGCCGGGCGTGGTAGCGTGCGCCTGTAGTTCCAGCTACTTGGAAGGCTGAGGCGGAAGGATCGCCGGAGCCCAGCAGGTGGAGGCTGCGGAGGCCGGGAGCGGCCACTGCACTCCTGCCTGGGTAACAGAGTGAGACTCCAACTCAAAAAAGAAAAAAGAAAAAGCAAAGTAATTGCACGTCTCTGAACAGGGGACGTTACAACACAGTACGGAAAAGTACCGCAGGGTGACTCCATGAGGGTGTGGGTGTTCCGGACCAATCCAGGAAAGCCTAAACCGAGAAAGTAAGACTTCAAAGGTGTGGGAGGACTAAAATTGTCCCAGCAAAGTGGGATAGAGCACGCGGGCGAACTCAATACCGAAATATTAGCTAGCTCTTCTCAGTGGAGACCTTGCAAAGGCGAGTGTGTAACCCTATGTGGCCGCGGCTTCCACGTTTGCGTTGTGGCGTTTAACTCTTCGCACACCGACCTTCCGATCTCATCCTTCTGGCTCCCACTTTACAAGTGAGGAACCCGAGGCTCAGGGAGCCAGGACGTGGCGGGAGCCGGGCTTGAGGGCAGCACGTTTGGCGTCGGCTTCTCCAAGGCATAACCCGAAACAGGAACCGCACACTCTCCAGGTGGGGAGGGCTGGAGCGAAGCAACGAGGTTCTACGGAACAAAAGAAGGGCGCGGCCAGCGAGCCGCACACCCCACCTCCCCAGGCGCGGGCCTCCGGGTCCCCGGAGACAGGAGACGGCGGGTGGGGGCGGGGCGCCCCGGTCTGGCTCCGCTCCGCGCAGCGGGCGCCTCCCCAGGCCGTCGACCCCCGGAACAAAGGGAGGCCGTG
>NW_007062851.1:15392-18323 GCF_000164805.1 Carlito syrichta
GCGGGAGGGCGCGGAGCAGGGTTGGAGGCGGGGTCTGGGCGCGGGGAGAGTGGGGCGGGGAGCGGCGGGGTCTGGGAGGGACCCTCTCTGTGGGACACCCAAGGGGGGCGGGGCCCCGGTTGGGAGAGCGCGGGCGGGGGCTCAGAGGGCGGCGCCCGCGAGCCGGATGGGAAGTCTGGGAGCCGGGGAGTCCGTGCCCCGAGCTGCTGGCGCCCGCCGGGACGGTCCTGGCCCCGCGGTGTGCGTGCACACGGAGGCCTGAAGCAAGCCCTTCTCTCATGGGTTTTGTTTCCTGTTCTGAGTAATGATGACCGGTCTTGTTTTGCAAGGTGGTTGGAGTGGGTTGAGAGAATGGAAGGGAGAGAAAGGCTTGCTCCTTATTCCCTTAACTAACGTGCTTTGTACTGTTACAAATCCTAGGAAGCCATTGTTTTGGACTAAGCTCCTGCACTAGGCTCAACGCACCAGACTAAAATAAAAATGGAGTCAGCCGTGCTCATGTTCCGCATCACATAGAAGCCAAATTGCTATCTGACCTCAAGAGAGATAACAGGCAGTTTCCCAAACTGGCCGGTATAAATCCTCAATCAGCATGATAATGAGGGTCCCTCTGCTGTAACTCTTACACAGAAAAGGTAGCCTGATGTTTACCAACCATTTACTATTCTATTGTGCTTTAACATAAAAGGTAATTTGAGGCCGGTTGCGGTGGCTCACGTCTGTAATCCCAGGCTTTGGGAGACGGAGGTGGGAGGATCGCTCGAGGCCAAGAGTTCGAGACCAGTCTCAGGAACAAAACAAAACAAAACAAAAAATAACAAAGAAAATTAATCAGGTGTGGTGGCGTCCCAGCTACTCCGAAGGCTGAGAGAGGATGAACACTTAAGCCTAGGAGTTAGGAGTTGAAGGTTACAGTGAGACTCTGTCTCTTAAAAAAAAAAGTGACTTGAAAAGTAACATGTTTTCTGTTCTTTGCTTTTGCTTTATTGAGCCTGTCCCTGTCTATAAAGCCAACACTTAGTTCATTGGCACTTTTATTCTCTTTTATAGAATGGTTGTCCAATTCTAGAATCATAAATAAAGCCAATTGAGATTACTAAACTAAATTTGTTGTAATTTCGTCTTGTGACAGTACTTATTAGGAAGAACTGTACTAAAAGCTGTTTTAATAATCCATGCAGGGCCGGACTTGGTGGCTCAGCCTGTAATCCCAGCACTTTGGGAGACCGAGGCGAGTGAATTGCCTGAGCCCTCGGGTTTGAGACCAATCTGGGCAACTTGGCGAGACCTCATCCCTACAATAAATCAAAAATTAGACAGGCGTGGTAGCGCGCGCCTGTAGTTCCAGCTACTTGGAAGGTTGAGGCAGAAGGATTGCCGGAACCCAGCCGGTCGACGCTGAGGTGGCCATGAGCGTGTCACTGCACTCCAGTCTGGGTGACAGAGTGAGACTCGAACTCAAAAAAACAAAACAAAACAAAAAAAAACAATAAGCAGCCGGGTGCAGTGGCTCACACCTGTAATCCCAGCTACTTGGAAGACTGAGGCAGAAGAATCACCTGAGCCCAACAGGTGGAGACTGTGGTGGCTGTGAGTGTGCCACTGCCCCCCCAACTAAAAAAAATAATTTAAAAGATTCATGCAAAACCATTTATTCCACACAGTTCCATAAAATAAGTAATATTATCATCCCCATTTTATAACCAAGAAGACCGAAGCTGAGCATGAGAGCTCACGCCTGTAATCCCAGCACTTTAGGAGGTGGAGGCGAGAGGATTGCCTGAGCCCAGGAGCTGGAGACCAGCCTGGGCAACTTGGCGAGACCTAGTCTCTACAATAAATTGAAAAAAATAGCCCAGCGTGGCAGCAAATGCCTGTAGTTCCAGCTGCTTGGAAGGCGAGGCGGAAGGATCGCCTGAGCCCAGCAGGTCGAGTCTGCGCTGGCCATGAGTGTGACACTACACTCCAGCCTGGGCAATAGAGTCAGACTCCAACTCCAAAATAAAGGGCGTGGTGGCTCAAGCCTGTAGTTCCAGCACTTTGTAAGGTCACCCGCAAGAGGATTGCCTGAGCACTTTGTAAGGTCACCGCAAGAGGATTGCCTGAGCTAACTGGTTAAAGACCAGCCTGGGCAACTTGATGAGATCTCATCTCTACAAGTCAAAAAATAAGCCAGGCATGGTAGTGGGCACCTGTAGTTCCAGCTACTTGGAAAGCTGAGGCAGAAGGATCCCCTGAGCCTAACAGGTTGAGGCTGTGGTGGCCTTGAGCATGCCACTGCACTCCAGCCTGGGCAACAGAGTGAGACTCCAACTAAAAAAAAAACCAAAACTGAGTCTCAGAATGGGAGGGGGGATGGAGGGAAGAGCTTACATGGTGACATGCTCACGTCAACACAGCTAGAAAGTGGCAGAACCATAACTTAAACCTGGAATTTGATTTAGTATTTTTTGGAGTCTTTCTCACCCAAAGCCCATGTTCTTAGCCATCATGTAATTATTGCCTAATTATTTATTCACTCATAGGTTCATTCAAAAAATATTTCTTGGTCAGTCAACGTGATCAAACAACGTCCTATGCTGGATGTGAGGATTATAGTAAACAAGTTGCATTTTCTACACAGATAAAGCATGTGAGTGAGTTGAAGACTCTGACTAGTCAATGACAAGAATAACTGTTCAATTACAATTGTGATGTATGCCTGGTGGAGCCACAGGAGCGGTGCTTTCTAAGCAGTGAGTGTGTATGATGTGGCCAAGTTCAATGCTAAACAGTTATGACTTGACTTGGGTCTCCTGCCCACTTAAGATCTAGGTCAGACTGATGCGGGTCAGTCAGGATTCCAGCAGTTGCAAGTAACAGAAACATACCACAGAAATATACCAGAATAATAAAAGCAAAAAAAAAAAAAAAAAAAAAAAAAGGGGGGGG
>NW_007062851.1:18343-22338 GCF_000164805.1 Carlito syrichta
CACTCACCTCAGCCTCCCAAAGGCGCAGGATTACAGGCTGAGCCACCGAACCCGGTTTAGGAGTATGTTTTAAGTGCAACTTGATCCCAGGGGCTCAAGAGAAGGTTTCAGGGCTCTGTCTCTCTCATCACCCCTCAATTCTCTCTTCTACTCAGCCAGGCAGCATGGCTACCAGCAGTTCTAGACGGTCATTAACTTTATTTATAGTTCTGGGTTCCAGAAAGAGAGAGTGGCTCCAGCATGAAAAAAGCAGTCTTGAAGTCTGTTTTCCCATATACCTTGGTTTTTCCCGAATCCTCTCAAAGCTGAACCGTAGGGCCCTGAACCCTGTACAAGCCTGTGGCACAGTAGGAGTAGAGGCTACCTAGGGGGAAGGGAAGTGCTTATCACAGTGGAGGCCCTTCATGAGGCCTCTGGGCAAAGGTTGCAGGGAAATGAGCAGGTCATGGGATGGAGAGAAGGCAAAAGAAAGTGGTGGCTGTCTCAGAACCAAGCTCTGTGATGGCGGGACAGGCTCTTTGCTGACTGGTGCTGCAGAGGTGACTGGAGAGAGATTGGAGCTGGCGGGAAAGTCTAAGCAGCCCACAGAGATGCCCCCCAGGCCAGGGACTGTCTGGAAGCCCCACTGGGGGTCAGAGCCCAGACTCAAGCCCCTCCAGGCCTGCTCCAGTGGAGTCTGGTAAGGAGAACTCAGGCCACCAAAATGCAATGAGAGTTCTCTTGTGCACAGCTCCTTACAGTTTTCAAAACCTTTACCCTTGCCCTCTGAGGCCCTGAGGTACACATTATTAAGGTTGTTTTCCAGGTGGGAATATTGATACTGAAAGCAGCAGGAGAACCTGACTAAAGTCAGCCATTAAGCAGAGACAAAACTCAGCATCCTGGTCACTTCTAGGTCTCTGTCCCATTCCCACTCCTCTCATCTCCTCATTGACCTTATCCCAACCCAAACTCTTCTTGCAACTCTGAACTCTCTCTATGCCCATTTGTGGCAATCTGGGAGCTGTTACCTTTCAGAAAGAGGCAAGGAGCCAGGGAAGGTCAGGGATTTGGAGGTGAACAGTAAAGAGTCCTACTGTTTCAGTTGAGCACAGTGGCGCATGCCTGTAATCCCAGCACTTTCTTTTTTTTTTGAGTTGGAGTTTCACTCTGTCGCCCAGACTGGAGTGCAGTGGCCGCTCCTGGCCACCGCAGCCTCAACCTGCTGGGCTCCGGCGATCCTTCCCCCTCAGCCTTCCAATTAGCTTGAACTACAGGCGCACGCTACCACACCTGGCTAATTTTTGACTTATTATAGAGATGAGGTCTCGCCAAGTTGCCCAGGCGGGTCTCGAACCCGCAGGCTCAGGCAATCCACTCACCTCAGCCTCCCAAAGGCACAGGATTACAGGCTGAGCCACAGAGCCTGGCTAATCCCAGCACTTTGAAAGGCCGAGTTGGGAGAAGTCTTTGAGCCCAGGAGTTTGAGACCAGCCTAAGCAACAAAGTGAGACTCCCGTCTCGCCAAGAAATAGAAAAATTAGTGGGTTGTAGTCACAGCTGTAGTCACAGCTACCTGGGAGACTGAGGCAGGAGGATTACTTGAGTCCGGGAGTTCAAGGCTGCAGTGAGCTGAGATTGTGCTACTGCACTCCAACTTGGGTTACTACACTCCAGCTTGGGCAACAGAGTGAAACCTTGTCTCAAACAAACAAAATCCTGCTGTATCACACTGTGGCTCTAGGCAGGTAGAGAGGACACATTTCCATATCTAGCCCCTCCTTCCTCAACCCCTTCCACCCACCCAAGGCCTGAGGCCTCACCATTAGGCCTATTAGCTCCGGTGTTGCTAAAACACAAATGACTGAATGCTGGGGAATGAATACTTCATGGCTTATATCCATGACCCTTTGAGATCCTCACAGAACCTTGCCTGCTGAGGCATTTTGCAAGTGAGGCATCCTAGCCTCTGAGAAACTGCAAGAGTTGGCCAAGATCACCCACTTAGTAAGTGGCAAAGAAGGGACAGAGCCCACAACCTTTCCGAGGCCAAGACCAAGAATGGAAAGGGAGAAGGAGGGCTCTGGCTAGGCAATAGGATGACCAGGCATTCAGGAGCCATGGCTCAGAGGTGCTGGATGGGGCGGCGCCAGGCTACTGGCGGGGAAAGGTGGTCTCCTCCCTGTCTAGAGGTCTGGGCACAGTGAAGATACAGCGCCAGTCAGCCAGCAGAAGTCGCTGTGGCAGCCATGCTCCCCTATGTGGAAAGAGGTAGAACGAGATACTCAGGAGCAAGATTAAGATTGTGAAGACAGGCTGAGTGCAGTGGCTCATGCCTATAATCCCAGCACTTTGGGAGGTCAAGATGAGAGAATTGCCTGAGTCCATGGGTTCGAGACCAGCCTGGGAAACTTGGCGAAATCTCATCTCTACAATAAATCAAAAAATTAGCCAGGCGTGGTGACACGTGCCTGTAATTCCAGCTACTTGGAAGGCTGAGGCGCAAGGATCGAGGATCACCTGGCTGGTTGAGGCTGTGGTGGCCGTGAGTGTGCCACTGCACTCCATCCTGGGCGACAGAGTGAGACTCCATCTCAAACAAAGAGAAAAGAGCCGGCCTCGGTGGCTCAGCCTGTAATACCGCGCCTTGGGAGGCTGAGGTGAGTGAATTGCCTGAGCCCATAGGTTCGAGATCCATCTGGGCAACTTGGTGAGACCTCATCTCTACAATAAAATAAAAATAAAAATAAATTAGCCGGGTGTGGTAGCGCGCACCTGTAGTTCCAGCTACTTAAGTGGAAGGCTGAGGCGGAAGGATCGCCGGAGCCCAGCAGGTCGAGGCTGCAGTGGCCTGGAGTGGCCACTGCACTCCAGTCTGGGTGATAGAGTGAAACTCCAACTCAAAAAAAAAAAAAAGAAAAGAAAAGATCGAAGACAGGGAAAAGACAACAATGGTAAACAGGCCGCATCTCTGCTGGAGACAGAAGGGATAATGAACAATGTCAAATGTGAAAAGTGACCAGAGGCTGGGCTCAGTGGCTCAGCCTGTAAACCCAGCACTTTGGGAGGCCAAGGCCAGTGGATTGCCTGAACCTGGGGGTTGGAGAACAGCCCAGGCAATTTGGCAAGACCTTGTCTCTACGATAAAAAAATTTTTTTTTTAATTAACCGGGCATGGTAGTGTGTGCCCGTAGTTCCAGCTGCTTGGAACGCTGAGGCAGATGGATCGCCTGAGCCCAGCAGGTCAAGGCTGCGGCAGCCTTGAGCATGCCACTGCACTCCAGCCTGGGCGACATAGTGAGACTCCAACTCAAAGAAAAAAAGAAAAGAAAAGTGACCTGCCAGGCGCTCAACAAACAGATGTCATCTTCCCAGAAACTTTACCACCTGGGTCATTTTACTAATTCCTCTGTGCCTCAGTTTCTATAAAATGGGATGCTGTGAAGATTCAGAGTTCATGTCAGTCTGGCTCGTTGTAAGGTCTCAGCAAGGGTTTAAGGGTTCCCTCTCATCAGCAGCAACCTGCCTTTTTGGGTACCCAGGGTTTTACTTCCCTCCACCCTTGAAGACCTCCCCCAGTCACACCAAAGACCCTCCTTAGACACAAGGGCAGGGTACCAAGAAGGAGGACAGAGATGCATACAGGATGTGTTCACCCTGGAAGGTGAAAGGGTTTAAAAGGCAGTATCTGTGGGCAGGTGACATCCCTGCTTAAACCTCAGTTTCCTCGTCTATGAAATGAATCCACAATCCACGGGTGAGCCAGCAGCAAATATAAAACTCCAGCCCAGTGCCTGGCACAGAATGGGCATTTGGGCAGCAGTAACTGCAGGGCTTGTTGGAATTTGGGAACCTCTGGTCTCTCACAGGTCACCAGCCAAGTTGTGGTTCTTAATCTGGTGTTTGGGAGCCGCTGATGGCAGACTGGGGTGCTCAGGACATTATGGTGTTTTTGAAAGTCAGAGATCCATTATATATATATATATATATATATATTTTTTTTTTTTTTTTTTTTT
>NW_007062851.1:22679-37843 GCF_000164805.1 Carlito syrichta
TCCACTCACCTCAACCTCCCAAAGGCACGGGATTACAGGCTGAGCCACCAAGCCCAGCTCCATCCTATATTTAAGTGGGAAGCCATGGCTGAAACCCAAGAAGTCTCTGTTTTGGGCTGGTATCACTAACTCTTCAGGAGATCATGAAGTGAGTCCTGCCCCCACAGAGTTGGGATGGCTATTGCACATGGGAAATGAATTATTAGCCAGTAGTCTATTAAAAAAAAAAAAAAGGAGTCAGGCTCCATGGCTCAACCTGTAATCCCAGCATTTGGGAGGCCGAGACAAGTGGATTGTCTGAGCCCACGGGTTTGAGACCAGCCAAGGCAACTTGGCGAGATCTCGTCTCTGCAATAAATCAAAAAGTAGCCGGGCATGGTAGTGCATGTCTATAGTTCCAACTACTTGAAAGGCTGAGGTGGAAGGATCACCAGAGCCCAGCAGGCTGATGCTGGGGTGGCCTGGAGTGTGCCACTGCACTCCAACTTGGGCAACAGAGTGAGACTCCAACTCAAAAAGAAAACTTAAAAAAAAAAAATGATCACAAGCCAGGCGTGGTGGCTCACACTTGTAATCCCAGCACTTTGGGAGGCAGAGTCGAGAGCATTGCCTGAGCCCAGGGGTTTGAGACTAGCCTGGGCAAATTTGAGAGACTTCATCTCTACAATAAATCAAAAAATTAGCTGGGCATGGTGACGCATGCCTGTAGTTCCAGCTACTTGGAAGGTTGAGGTGGAAGGATTGCCGGAGCCCAGCAGGTCGAGGCTGCAGTGGCCCTGAGCATGCCACTGCACTCCAGCCTGGGTGACAGAGTGAGACTCCAACTCAAAAAAAAAAGAGACTTTGACTGAAAAACAAACAAAAATTATCACAACTCACAATGATTTTTAAATATATCATTTTACAGATGAGAAAGGTGAGGCTCAATTGAGTGATTTATTCAAAGTCTCACCCCTCCCCTGTGATGATCTTGCTCACTTTATTTCCTCTGCCTACAGCAGTGAGTGGCTCTCAAGTGGGGCAATACCCTCCAGGACCACTTCGCAATATCTAGAGACATTTTTGGTTGTCACCGCTGAGGGTAGGGGTGTATCTTGTGGGTGGAGTCCAGGGATACTCCTGAACATCATCCTAGAGTACACAGGACAGCCTCCCACAGGAAGAACCTATCCAGCCTCCCGTGGCAATGATGCTGAGTTTGTGAAACTCTGGCCTAGTGAAAGCCATACCCTTCCCTCTGGGTCACCCCAGAAAGTCCCTCCTGAGTCCCCACCGGAAGAGACTGCTCCTTCCTGTAGTCCCTGCAGCCACCAGCTGTGCTGCCAACAAGGCTGCCCTCAAAGCTCTTTGAGCAAACGGCACTGGATTGATATTCAATAAATGCTTGTTGGCTTGACACACGTGTAGTGCCTGTCTTTGGTCTATTGACCTCTTGCTTCAATTAGATTGCTGGCTTTTCCAGGACCAGGATGTTTATGAGGACCCCACAGCCTCTCTGTCCTTGCCAGAGAGGTGGCGAGCTTTCTGTCACTTCAGTTGTGCAAGTTGAGGCTACATAACCACTTAATATAGATGTAGTGCAGTGCACAGGCTAAAGGCACGGGCATTTTCTTTTATTTTTGTGTTGGAGTCTCACTCCATCGCCTAGGCTGGAGTGCAGCAGCACACTTTACTGGGGTCCGGTGATCCTTCCGCCTTAGCCTTCCAAGTAGCTGGAACTACAGGTGTGCACCATGTCCAGATAATTTTTTGATTTATTGTAGAGACGAGGTCTCGTCAAGTTGCCCAAGCTGGTCTTGAGCCCATGGGCTCAGGCATTCCTCTCACCTCGGCCTCCCAAAGCACTGGGATTATAGGCGCAAGCCACCGTGCCCAGCCTCAATTTCCTCATTTATGAACAATAGATAATAATAGCAATTACCCTGTTGGTTTGTTGTGAGGGCTAAATAGGAAAACCCACCCACAGCGCTTAGCACAGTGCCTGGAAGTTGGTTGGCATTCTGAAAATGTTGGCTATTACTATTATTATTATTATTATTTTTCTTTTTGAGTTGGAGTCTCACTCTTGTTGCCCAGGCTGAAGTGTAGTGGCATGCTCACGGCCACCACAACCTCCAACTGCTGGGCTTAGGTGATCCTTTTGCCTAAGCCTTCCAAGTAGCTGGAAGTACAGGCACGCACTACCATGCCTGGCTTAGCTATTACTATTATTAGGCGATGCTATGAAGTTTCCACCAGATGATACAGGCTGCTTCTAGCTGAAATTCCTCAAACATGCTAGGTTCTCTCACACCTCAATGCCTTAGAACAGGCCATTCTTTTTGAGTTGAAGTCTCACTCTGTCGCCCAGACTGGAGTGCAGTGGCCGCTCCCAGCCACTGTAGCCTCGACCTGCTGGGCTCCAGAGATCCTTCCGCCTCAGCCTTCCGAGTAGCCGGAATTACAGGCGCGCACTACCACGCCCGGCTGATTTTTGATTCATTGTAGAGATGAGGTCTCAGTAATTTGCCCAGGCGGGTCTCGAGCCTGCGGGCTCAGGCAATCCACTCACCTCAGCCTCCCAAAGGCACGGGATTACAGGCTGAGCCACCGAGCCCGGCTAGAACAGGCTATTCTTTTGACTTGGAATGCTCTTCTCTCCACACACTCTCTTTCAAACATACCCCTCTTCATCTTTCAAGTCTCAGTTCAAGTGCTGCCTTCTGCATGAAGCCTCCCTTGATTGCCTTTTCCTGGGCTTTCTTTTTTTTTTCTATTTTTTTTTGAGTTGGAGTCTCACTCCGTCGCCCAGACTGGAGTGCAGTGGCTGCTCCCGGCGACTGCAGCCTCGACCTGCTGGGCTCCAGCAATCCTTCCGCTTCAGCCTTCCAAGTAGCTGGAACTACAGGCGCGCGCTACCACACCCGGCTAATTTTTTTTTATCTATTGTAGAGATGAGGTCTCAGTAATTTGCCCAGGCGGGTCTCAAGCCCGCGGGCTCAGGTAATCCACTCACCTCAGCCTCCCAAGGCGCGGGATTACAGGCTGAGCCATCTTTTTTTTTTTAGTTGGAGTCTCACTCTGTTTAAAATTTAGAAATATAGGGTCTTGCTCTGTCACCCAGACTGGAGTGCAGTGGCATGCTCTTGGCCACTGCAGCCTTGACCTGCTGGTCTCCGGTGATCCTCCGCCTCAGCCTTCCAAGTACCTGGAACTATAGGTGTGCGCCATCATCCTCAACTAATTTTCTGATTTATTGTAGAGGCAAGGTCTCGCCAAGTTGCCCGGGTGGATCTCGAACCTGCGGGCTCAGGCAATCCACTCACCTCGGACTCCCAAAGTGCTGGGATTACAGGCTGAGCCACCGAGACCAATCCCGGGCTTCCATCAGGATCCTCCACCTGTCCTGGAACCCTGCTGCGATGACAGCATCTATTCTGTTTGTACATTAAATTTCTTCCCATCATTCCAGGGTTTCTCCTCAGGGACAGGGACTGGGTCGGATCGATTTTTGGGCCTCACTACCAGAACACACACATACGTGAGGCCATATAAGCATCCATGGAATGAACCACCAGTGTGTCTGACCATCAGAGGGCCTCCAGCAGGCTCTTTCATAAATACTTAGCAAGTGTCTGCCATGTCTTAGGGACTCTGTGCTCTCCACAGATCCTATTTCCACCAGTGCTCCAAGTTTGAGCTTGTTTAAAATTTACAAATATAAACCGGGTTCAGTGGCTCAGCCTGTAATCCCGCGCCTTGGGAGGCTGAGGTGAGTGGATTGCCTGAGCCCGCGGATTCGAGACCCGCCTGGGCAACTTGGCGTGACCTCATCTCTACAACAAATCAAAAATGAGCCGGGCGTGGTAGCGCACGCCTGTAGTTCCAGCTACTTGGAAGGCTAAGGCAAAAGGATCGCCGGAGCTCAGCAGGTCGAGGCTGCAGTGGCTGGAAGCGTGCCACTGCACTCCAGTCTGGGTGACGGGGTGAGACTCCAATTCAAAAAAAAAAAATGTACAAATATAGGGTCTTGCCCTGTCACCTAGCCTGGAGTACAGTGGCAGGATCATAGCTCACTGCGACCTCAAACTCCTGGACTCAAGTGATCCTCCCGCCTCAGTCACCAGAGTAGCTGCGGCTACAGGTACACATGCCACTGTACCTGGCTAGCTTTGAGCTTGATAGATAGCTAGATGATAGATAGATAGATAGATAGATAGATAGATAGATAGATAGATAGATAGATAGAGAATAGATAGAAAGAAGGAAAGATAGATAGATGACAGATAGCTGGAGGGAAGGAGGTACGGAGGGAGAGAAACAGATAGACATGGATCTCATTGTGTTGCTCAGGCTGGTCTTTAATTCCTGAGTTCAAACAATCCTCCAGTCTCAGCCTTCCAAAGTGTTGGGATTATAGGAATGAGCCACCACTCCCAGCCAGTTTTGGGCTTTTGAATCCAGAAGGGCACAGGCAAGAATGGAGGACACAGGTCACAGAAGAGGAAAGAAGGTGTAGAGTCTATTTCTTCTTCTTTGTTTTTTTTTTTGAGTTGGAGTCTCACCGTCGCCCAGACTGGAGTGCAGTGGCCGCTCCTGGCCACCGCAACCTCGCCTGCTGGGCTCCGGCGATCTTTCCACCTCAGCCTTCCGAGTAGCCGGAATTACAGGCACACGCTACCACGCCCGGCTCAGTTTTTGATTTATTGTAGAGATGAGGTCTTGCTGCCCAGGCGGGTCTCAAACCCGCGGGCTCAGGCAATCCACTCACCTCAACCTCCCAAGGCACGGGATTACAGGCTGAGCCACCGAGCCCGGTGAGCCTATTTCTTCTAAACATTTGTTTGATTTCTTAAAAGTAATGAGTATAAGTAGGGACCCAAAAAACCCTGAATTATCTTTTGGAGGCAGGCCCTTTGTAGTACACTCAGAATTTGTTCCTCTGGACCAAACGGTCAACAAAAGTTTTTATCTGAAAGTTTTAAGAAGGTTGCGTCACGGTTTGTGGAAGAAATATCCTGAGCTTGGTGACTGGTTCTTCCACCATGACAACATACCTGCCCACACCATGCTGAGTGTACAATGCTTTTTGGCCAAAAAAATGGCATGACCTCTATGTCCCATCCTCCCTATTCACCCAATCTCACCCCAAGTGACTTTGTTTTGTTTCCTGGGATAAAAAGTTCTCGAATGAGCCAGGCTCGGTGGCTCAGTCTGTAATCCCGCGCCTTTAGAAGGCTGAGGTGAGTGGATTGCCTGAGCCCACGGGTTCGAGACCCGCCTGGGCAGCGAGACTCATCTCTACAATAAATCAAAAAATCAGCCGGGCGTGGTAGCGCATGCCTGTAGTTCCGGCTACTCAGAAGGCTGAGGCGGAAGGATTGCCGGAGCCCAGCAGATTGAGGCTGCGGTGGCCGGGAGCAGCCACTGCACTCCAGTCTGGGCGACTGAGTGAGACTCCAACTCAAAAAAAAAAAAATTCTTGGATGGGTGTAGTGACACAGCCTGTAATCCCAGCATTTTGGGAGGCTGAAGGCAAAGGATTGACTGATCCCGGGGGTTTGAGACCAGCCTGGGCAACTCGGCGAGACCTCGTCTCTACAATAAATCAAAAAATTAGCCAGACATGGTAGCACTTGCCTATAGTTCTGGCTACTTGGAAGGCTTAGGTGGAAGGATTGCCTGAGCCCAACGAGTTGAGGCTGCGGTTGCCGTGCATGTGCCACTGCACTCCAGTCTGGGCGACAGAGTGAGATTCCAACTAAAAAAAAAAAAGGAAAAAAGTCCTCAAAGGGAAACGTTTGCCAGTGCAGACGAGATGAAACAAAAAACAGCAGAAGGACTAAAAGGCATCAAAATTAACAGTTCAAAAATTGTTTTGAGCAGTAGAAAAGTATCTTGACAGGTGTATTGCATCAAGCCATCAAACAGAGTGAACTTTGAAGGTGACTGAAGTTTTTTATTTTTTTTATTTTTTAGTCGGAGTCTCACTCTGTCACCCAGACTGGAGCTAGTGGCACACTCACGGCCACCCCAGCATTGACCTACTAGACTCAGGCAATCCTTCTGTCCCAGTCTTCCAAGTAGCTGGAACTACAGGCATGCACCATCACACCCAGCTAATTTTTTTTTTTTCCATTGTAGAGATGAGGTCTTGCCAAGTTGCCCAGGCTGGTCTCGAATCTCCCCTGGGCTCAGGCAATCCTCTCACCTCTGCCTCTGAAAGTGCTGGAATTACAAGCATGAGCCACTGTGGTTGGCTGAAAGTGACTGAAGTTTAAAATGTAGGAATAAATACACAATTTTAAAATAAATAAACTGCAGATCCCGCGCCTTTGGGAAGCTGAGGTGAGTGGATTGCCTGAGCCCGTGGGTTTGAGACCCGCCTGGGCAAGTTGGCGAGACCTCATCTCTACAATAAATCAAAAATTAGCCGGGTGTGGTAGCGTGTGCCTGTCGTTCCAGTTACTTGGAAGATTGAGGCGGAAGGATCGCCGGAGCCCAGCAGGTCGAGGCTGCGGTGGCCGGGAGCGGCCACTGCACTCCAGTCTGGGCGACAGTGAGACTCCAACTCAAAAAAAAAAAAAAAATTAGCTGAACATGGCGGCACTTGCCTGTATTTCCAGTTACTTGGAAGGCTGAGGCGGAATGATCACCAGAGCCCAGTAGGTCGAGGCTGCAATGGCTGTGAGTATGCCACTGCACTCCAGACTGGGGGACAGAGTGAAACTCCAACTCAAAAAAAAAAATTGCAGATTTTTTGGGTCCCCCTTGTCTTGTAAGAAAAACCAGAGTCCCTGTAGTGGTATAAAAGTATATCCACAATTCTTAAACAGTCCTCCCTCCACAGGTATAGTCTAACTGCTTTCCCCTCAGTGAGTACTGGACTTATGACTAACGAACAGAACGAACATGGTGGAAGTGATGGTGTGTGGCTTATGGAATGAGGTCTTCCTGTCTTCTTGCTCCCTGTGTCTCTGATTGCTTGCTCTGGGGCATGCTGGCTGTTATGTTGTGAGCATTCCAATGGAGAGAGCCATGTAAAAAGGAACTGAGGCCGGGCTCGGTAGCTCAGCCTGTAATTCCAGCACTTTGGGAGGCCGAGGTGAGTGGATTGCCTGAGCCCACGGGTTCGAGACCCGCCTGGGCAACTTGGCGAGACCTTGTCTCTACAATAAATCAAAAATTAGCCGGGCGTGGTAGCGCGCACCTGTAGTTCCAGCTACTTGGAAGGTTGAGGCAGAAGGATCGCCGGAGCCCAGAAGGTCGAGGCTGTGGTGGCCGGGAGCGGCCACTGCACTCCAGTCTGGGTGACAGAGTGTGACTCCAACTCAAAAAAAAATAAAAATAAAAAGGAACTGAGGCTGCCTGCCAATAGTTATGTGATTAAGCAATCTTGGCCAGGGACCCTCCACCCCAGTTGAACCTTCATGCAACTGCAGCTCTGGGCTAAGTCTTAACTAACTGCCACCTCCTGAGAGAGATCCCCCCCCCCCAGATAAGATGTTCTCGAACTTCTGACTCATAAAAACTGTGGGAGATCATCTTTGTTGATTTTAGTCGCTAAGTTTTAGAGCAATTTGCGATGCAGCCACAGAAAACTAATAGGATTCCCCTAGTCCTAGGCCAGTGGTTCACAACTCTGGCTGGGTATCAGAATTCCCCAGGAGGCAGTATGTGTTTGGCAGTCATAAAGTCTGATCTCAGGAGTCAAAGAGGCTAAATGTGAATGCCGGTCCTGCCACTTAACTGTGTAAGTGACCTTACCTATCACAGCTTGAGTTTCTCCATCTACAGGACAGTGGGAATTGAACTTACCTTCTTAGGACTGCTGGGAAGACTAAACAAGAAAACATATGTTGATTCCATTTAGAAGGTAAGCTGTAACAGAGAAAGCGAGGGCCTTGTCCGTCTTGTTCACTGCTGTAGCCCAGTGTCTAGAACAGTGCCGGGAACATAACTGGTACTCCATAAGTATGTCCTTTTTTTTTTTTTTTTTTTAGTCAAAGTCTCACTCCATTGCCCAGGCTGGAGTGCAGTGGCTTGCTCACGGCCACCCCAGCGTCGACCTGCCGGGCTCAGGGGATTCTTCTGCCTCAGCCTTCCAAGTAGCTGGAACTACAGGTGAGCACTACCATGCCTGGCTATTTTTTTTGATTTATTGTAGAGACGAGGTCTCACTAAGTTGCCCAGGCTGGTCTTGAACCCTTGAGCTCAGGCAATCCTCTCATCTCGTCCTCCCAAAGTCCTGGAATTACAGGCTTGAGCCACCGCACCCAGCCTTCTTTTTAAACTACCTTCTGAAATCAATGAATACTCCTTGAGAGAAAACAAAATCAGTAAGCTGAGGCACCTCCAGGATGCTAGTTTGCATCAGTTCCCTGGGTTTCTTCCTACCTCTGCCCTCTTTGCCGATTTCTCCTATGCCCTACAATTCCAAATATGAATGTGCCACAGGACTCAGTCTCCAGCATCTTCTCTGTCTACATTCACTCTCTTGGTGATTTAATTCACTTTCATGACTTGAAACACCATTGCCACATCAGTTATTCTAAACTTTCTGTTTTCATATCTTCAGCTCAAAACTCTTCTCCTTTCTTTAATTTCTCTTATACCCTACTGATTTTTTTTTTTTTTTTTTAGAGACAGGGTCTCACTCTGTCATCCAGGCTAGAATACAGTGGTGTGATCATAGCCCACTGCATCCTCGACTTCCTGGGCTCAAGTGATCCTCCTGTATGCCACCATTCCCAGCTCCAACTGCCTCTTTGACACCTCCACTTGAATGTCTAACAGGTATCGCACTTGAGTACCCCAGACCAAGATAGAGAATCCCCCTAAAACCTGTTCCCAAGGCCCTCACCCCACTCAGTATCAGCTCCATCTTTTTTTTTTTTTTTTTGAGTTGGAGTCTCACTCGGTCACCCAGACTGGAGGGCAGTGGCCCCTTCCGGCCACCGCAGCCTCGCCTGCTGGGCTCTGGCGATCCTTCCGCCTCAGTCTTCCGAGTAGCCAGAATTACAGGCATGCGTACCACGCTCGGCTGATTTTTTGATTTATTGTAGAGATGAGGTCTCGCTGCCCAGGCGGATCTCGAACTCGCAGACTCAGGCAACCCGCACACCTCAGCCTCCCAAAGGCGCAGGATTACAGGCTGAGCCACCGAGCCCGGCCCATCTTTTTTTTTTTTTAAGTTGAAGTCTCACTCCATTGCTCAGATTGGAATGCAGTGGCACGCTCACAGCTACCCCAGTGTCAACCTGCTGGGCTCCAGCAATCCTTCCGCCTCAGCCTTCCAAGTAACTGGAACTACAGGCGAACGTTACCATGTTTAGCTAATTTTTAAAAATTTATTACAGAGACGAGGTCTTGCCAAGCTGCCCAGGCTGGTCTTGAACCCGATGGCTCAGGCAATCCACTCGCCTCGGCTTCCCAAAGTGCTGGGCTGACAGGCTGATCCACTGAGCCCAGCCAGCTCTATCCTTTCATGTGCTCCGGCCAGTTCACTCACATCCCATATCCAATCCCGCTGTAAATCCTGTGGAGGGTCTGCCCTCAAAATAGGTTGGAATCTGGCCATTTCTCACCTCCCCCACTGCTGGCACCCTGCCTGTGCCACCAGCATCTCACCTGGGTTACCTTGATGGCATCCAACCTGGTGACCTTGTTTTAGCCCTTGACCTCCTACAGTCCATTCTCTGCACAATAGTCTGAGGGATTCGCCCCAGAATCCCTCTGTTATGCCCTGTTCCACACAGATTTAAAGCCGAGGCCCTTACAATGTCTTTCAACACCAGTATAAGGTCTGCTGCCAATCTCCCCCTCTATCCTCTGACTTCATAGGCTACCATGCTCACCTTTAGTGCTCTGAACTTGGCATGCTGGCCTCCCTGCTTCCCTTCAGCATTCAGTCATGCTCCCACCTCAGGGCCTTTGCACTTGCTGTTCTTTTTGCTTGCTTTCCAGCTAAACTTCTTTAGATCTTTTATCAAAAATCTTTCTCAGTGAGAGCTTCCCTAAATGATCTGTCATCCAATTTAAAATGGGAATCCATCTCCATCCTGTAGTTTCTTCCCCCTTCCTTGCACTGTTTTGTTTCATACTTATCTGATATATCATTTATTTTGTTTATTTATTGTATGTCTCCTCCCCAAAGAGATCTTCACCAAGTGTAGGGATTACTGTTTTTTTGTTTTGTTTTGTTTTCACTGCCATATCCTCAATTCCTGGCACATAGTGGGAGCTTAGTAAATGGTTGAAGAATGGATTCAGATGCTCAGGCCACAGGTTCCAGTGAATGAGACCCTCATATGCATTAGCCTAGGCAACATAGTGAGACCTTGTCTCTAAAGAAAAAAATGTTGGGCATGGTGGTGCATGCCTGTAGTCCCAGCAATGTGGAAAGCTGAGATGGAAAGATAGCTTGAGCTTAGGAGGTTGAGGTTGCAGTGAGCCCTGATCATACCACCACATTCCAGTTTGGGCCACAGACAAGGACCCTGACTCAAAAAACAAACAAACAAAAGATTAGCCAGGTGTGGTGGCACGCACCTGTGGTTCCAACTACTTGGAAGGCTGAGGTGGAAGGATCACCTGAGCCCAGCAGGGTGAGGCTGCAGTGGCTGTGATCATGCCTTTGCACTCCAGCCTGCGTGATAGAGTGAGACTCTGACTCAAAAAAGAAAAAAATGAAAATAGTATGCAGGTGGGGCCCAGAAATCTGTATTTTATATATATATCATATATAGCATATATATAAAATACATATAACATATATATAAAATACAATACATATATTTGAATTACTTTATTTATTTGATTATTCTTGAGTCGGGGTCTCACCCTGTTGCCTAGGCTGAAGTGCAATAGCATGATCATTGCTCACTGCAGCCTTGACCTCCTGGGCTCAGGCGATCCTTCCACCTCAACCTTCCAAGTAGCTGGGACTGCAGGTGCTTGCCACCACTAATTTTTCTTTTCTTTTTGTTTGGGAACTTTGTTCCCCAGGCAGGTCTCAAACTCCTGGGCTCAAGCAATCCTTCCACCTCAGCCTCCCAGAGTGCTGGGATTACAGGCATGAGCCACACGCCCAGCCTTAAATTATTTTAAAACTTTTTATTTTTTTTTGAATTGGAGTCTCACTCTGTCACCCAGATTGGATGCAGTGGCCGCTCCCGGCCACCACAGCCTCGACCTGCCGGGCTCCGGCGATCCTTCTGCCTCAGCCTTCCAAGTAGCTGGAACTACAGGCGTGCGCTACCACACCCGGCTCATTTTTTGATTTATTGTAGAGATGAGGTCTCACCAAGTTGCCCAGGTGGGTCTCGAACCCGCGGGCTCTTAAAGCATTTTTTACAGAAGAGATCTCACTTACTACGCTACCCAGGCTGGACTTGAAGTCCTGCGCTCAAGGGATCCTGTCTCAGCCTTGTGAGTAGCTGGGACTACAGGCATGTACCACCACGTCCAGCTAAGGGATTCTGTATTTTAGAAAGGCATTCCAAGTATAGTGAGGGTTGGGAAGCTCTATTCCAGAATGCAGGGCAGTCAGTGAACATCACACCAAGTCCAGCCCTCTCATGTCACAGAGGACGCCAGAAGGGAGAGGCGTTGCCCAAGGTCACAGGTGATTGGGAGCAGAAGCCTGGAACCTAGGTGCTGGAGACCCAGCATTGGGCCGGGCATCTCCAGTCTGCCCGGGCCCGCTCAGTCTTGTTTCAGGACAGACTGAGGGAATTGCTGAGTCACTGAAACCAAGGTCCAAGTCAGGGTGTGGTTGGCAGCACCCGGGTGGGAATGGAGCAACATGGAGCTGCCCTCACCTCCTCCAGGTGATTGAGGCTGAGCCTGGAGAGCAAAAGGCAGAGAGCTAGGACTGGCTCCCCCAACTCCTGAGAACCCCTTCCTTCCAGGAGCCCTTGCCTTTGACCAAACTAATCTAGTGGTGAAGTAAATCCAGTGCTTAATTTTGTCTTTTTCTTTTTCTTTTTTTTTTTTTTGAGTTGGAGTCTCACTCTGTTGCCCAGGCTGGAGTGCAGTGGCACGTTCACGGCCACTGCAGCCTCGACCTGCTAGGCTCAGGTGATCCTTCTCCCTCAGTTTTCCAAGTAGCTGGAAGTACAGACGCACACCACCATGCTCAGCTAGTTTTTGTGATTTATTGTAGAGACAAGGTTTCACCAAGTTGCCTGGGCTGGTCTCAAACCCCGGGCTCAGGCAATCCTCTCACCCTGGCCCTCTTTTTTTTTTTATTTTTTTATTTTTTTGAGACAAAGTCTCACTCTATCACCCAGGCTGTGATTATAGCTTACCATAGCCTCAAATTCCTGGGCTCAAGCAGTCCTCCCGTCTCAGCCTCCTGAGTAGCTGGGACTACAGGTGCTTGTCACCATGCCTGGCTAATTTTTATTTTTTGTAGAGATAGGGCTTCACTATGCTGCTCAGGCTGGTCTCAAACTCCTGGCCTCAAGCAATCGTCCCTCCTCAACCTCCCAAAGTGCTGGGCTTACAGGCATGACCTAGTGCACCTAGCTAACAATGCTTAATTTCAAGAGCTGGTTACAGTCTTTATAATGGGTAATCCATTAAAATAAAACAATTATAAATCTGTCAGTACCAAACATAATTGGGGTTAAATATAATTCAGCTGGGAGTAAGTATTCTTAAAATCTCTTGACACAAGAGCCAGCAGGCATATTTTGGCAGGGCCTCCGTGCCAATGGAGTAGGCGGAGTTTCAAAGCTGTTGAATGCCTCTTGACCTCGGTCTAAGGTTTCCCAAACCTGGATCACCTGGGGCACTGGCGAAAAACAGATTCCTGTCATCGCCCTGCAGATGTCAGAGTCAGTGTGTCTAAGGGCAACTGGGGCTCAGGAATCCGGATTTTAAGGGATTTTTACATTTGGCAAGCCTGAGAGACACTGCTCCGGCCCTTTGGAGTAATCAATCTCCTTAGAAGGGAATGAGGGACTGGGCTCGGTGGCTCAGCCTGTAATCCCAGCACTTTGGGAGGCTGAGACGAATGGATTGCCTGAGCCCATGGGTTTGAGACCCACTTGGGCAACTTGGCGAGATCTTGTCTCTACAATAAATAAAAAAATTAGCTGGGTGTGGTAGCACATGCCTGTAGTTCTGGCTACTTGGAAGGCTGAGGCAAAAGGATTGCTGAAGCCCAGCAGGTCAAAACTGGGGTGGCCGTGAGCAACTCCAGTCTGGGCAACGGAGTGATACTCCAACTCAAAAAAAAAAAGGAATGAGGCCTTGATGTCAGGATCTACCTCATCTCTAATCTGTTTAGAAGTTACAAGACCCAATTGCACTGAAGAAAACATTAGTGTGTTCACAAATCCTAGTAGACTATTGTGCTTGTCAAGTGCACCTTGGGTCAAGCTACATGCTATTGCTCAAAAAATGCCTTGTGCACCAGGATGACTCAGCAGTTATTAGAAGATGGCCCACCCTGCTGGGTTATCCTAACATGCAGAGGGTGCTGGAAGATGGCTGTAGCATGGCAGGAGCTGGGGGATGCCACTGGACTTACTGGGACAACCAGCCTGACCGGTTCCAGAGTGAACGCAAGACTTGGATCCAGGTCTGTCTGACTCCAGCAGTCCATGCAAATCAATGCTCTGCTCTCCAAAGTTTATACACACCGTCACACACACCCCAGAAACACGCTTATGCACACAAGTGAGAAGCCCAAGGCTCATCCTGCCTTCCTTCTCCAAGCCACCCTTTCAGTGCTATCAATTCCTTCTAATGGTCGACTCTCACTGAGCAGCTCAATACTGAAATCCTTCAATAGTTCCCCATGGCTATTTTTTTTTTTTTTTGAGTTGGAGTCTCACTCTGTCACCCAGACTGGAGTGCAGTGGCCGCTCCCAGCCACCGCAGCCTCGACCTGCTGGGCTCTGGCGATCCTTTGGCCTCAGCCTTCCAAGTAGCTGGAACTACAGGTGCGCGCTACCATGCCCGGCTAATTTATTATTGTAGAGATGAGGTCTTGCCAAGTTACCCAGGCAGGTCTCGAACACACAGGCTCAGGCAATCCACTCACCTCAGCCTCCCAAAGGCGCGGGATTACAGGCTGAGCACTGAGCCCGGTTTCCCCATGGCTATTGATTTAACATTCAGGGCTGCTGTAACTCAGATACAACTCCTTCCCAGTAGAAGGCAGAATAATGTCCTCCGATGATGTCCAGATTCTCATCCCTGGATCCTGTGAATGTGTTGTGTGACAAGTGACTTCACAGAAGGACCTTGAGATAGGGAGATAAACCTGGATTATCTGGGTGAGCCCAAGTTCATGAGATGAGTCCTTAAAAGAGAACCTTTCAGCTGGGTGCAGAGGCTCAAACCTGTAATCCCAGTACTTTGGGAGGCCAAGGTGAGATATAATGGCCACTGTGAGAGCTGTAACGATGGAAGGGTCAGAGAGATGCAAGTTGCTGGCTTTGAACATGAAGGAAGGGGCCACTAGCCAAGGAATGTGGACTGCCTCTGGAACCTGGCAGAGACAAGGAAACGGATTCTCCCCCAAGAGCCTCCAGAAAGAAATGCAACTTTGCAGACCATCTAGACTTTAGCCTGGTGAGACCCACATCAGACTGCTACAGACGCCTGCCCGACACATTTGCATTGTTTCTAGACATTAAAACATATATAGATAGAAAACTAGCTACTTAGGAGGTGGAGGCAGGATAATCGCTTGAACCCAGGGGATTTAGGCTTCAGTGAGCTATGATCATGCCACTGCACTCCAGTCTGGGTGGCAGAGTGAGACCCTACTTCTAAATCATCATCATCATCATCATCTGAGGGTAGGTGTGGTGGCTCAAGCTGGTAGTCCCAACACTTTGGGAGGCCAAAATGGGAGGACTGCTTGAGGCCAGGAGTTCCAAGACCAGCCTAGGTATCATAACAGTATCTCCTCTTTATTTTTTTTTAAAAGGTGGGGGCTCCGTGGCTCAGCCTGTAATCCCAGCACTTTGGGAGGCTGAGGCGAGTGGATTGCCTGAACCCACGGGTTCGAGACCAGCCTGGGAAACTTGACAAGACCTCTTCTCTACAATAAAATAAAAAATCAAGCCAGGCTCGGTGGCTCAGCCTGTAATCCCACACCTTTGGGAGGCTGAGGTGAGTGGATTGCCTGAGCCGCAGGTTTGAGACCCGCCTGGGCAACTTGG
>NW_007062852.1:0-450 GCF_000164805.1 Carlito syrichta
AAACTGGCTGATCACATGCAGAAATTGAAACAGGACCCCTACCTATCACCATACACAAAAATTAACTCTAAATGGACCAAAGACCCAAATGTAAAGCCTCAAACTATAGGGACCTTAGAAAATGCAGGAGGCACCCTTATGGAAATTGGCAACCAGATCCTGATCAAAACCCCCAAGTGCCCATGTCATAGGAGATAAGATAGAAGTGGAACCTCATCAAACTGACAAGCTTCTGCAAAGTCAAAGAAACCATCAAGAAAGTGGGGAGACATCCCACAGACTGGGAAAAAATATCTGCCAACTGTACATCTGACAATAAATCAAAAATTAGTCAGGCATGGTAGCATGCACCTTTAGTACCGGCTACTTGGAAGGCTAAGGTGGAAAGATTGCCAGAGCCCAGCAGGTCGATGCTGGGGTGCTGCCAGCCTAGGTGGCAGAGTGAGACTC
>NW_007062853.1:0-498 GCF_000164805.1 Carlito syrichta
TCAATTACTCTCCATTCCATTCCATTCCGTCCGTTACTCTCCTTTCCATTCCATTCCATTCCGTTCCATTTCACTCCATTCCTTTGCATTCCATTCCGTTACTCTCCACTCCATTCCATTCCATTCCGTTGCTCTCCATTCCATGTCATTCCATTCCATTGCGTTTCTCTCCATTCCATTCCCTTCATTCCATTCCATTACCCTTCATTCCATTTCGTTACTCACCATTCCATTCCATTCCATTCCATTCCATTTCCATTCCATTCCATTGCAATCCGTTACTCTCCATACCATGCCATTGCATTCCATTCCATTCCACTTCGTTACTATCCATTCCATTCCATTCCAGTCCATTCCATTCTGTTAGTGTGCTTTTCAATCCAATCCATTCCATTCCGTTACTCCCCATTCCATACCATTCCATTACTCTATTCCATTCCATTCCTTTAGTATCCATTAAATTCCATTCCATTACATTCTGTTATTCTGCTTTCCGTT
>NW_007062854.1:0-319 GCF_000164805.1 Carlito syrichta
AGAGCTCCAAAGCTCCAAAGGGCAGGTGGTGAGTGGTGAGAGTGGCCCTGGGGTCCCCACAGGGTACTTCAGCCAGGAATGGGACTGGTATCTCTGAGGGGTGGACGCCCAGAGCCTCCCTGAGTGACTGGCGGCTTGGTGCTGGGTGCCAGGCTGGAGACGATGTAGCCAGGGAGGGAGTTGGGAGGGGCTGGGACCCGAGACTCCCACACACACAGTGGAACAGCAGCAGCAGGGGGCCACAATATCTGGCACTGCGTGGGACCAAAGGTCCCCGGACCTCGCATCAGCATGGTTGGTGGTGTGCTGGGGGTGGGAG
>NW_007062855.1:0-338 GCF_000164805.1 Carlito syrichta
TCCCTTGCCCGGTTCACATCCAGGAGGGCCCTTTGCCCTCCCCCTCCTATACCTGGTTCATGGATGGCAGCTCCTTCCTACACAATGGGTCCCGGGTTGCGGGATACGCCATCACCTCTATTACACATGTCATTGAGGCAAAGCCTCTCCTGCCAGGCACCACTAATCAACAGGCAGAACTTATAGCTGCCACTCGAGCATTCCAGCTAGCGGCTGGACACTCCCTCTCACTCTACACTGACTCCAAATATGTTTTCCTCATTCTCCTCTCCCACTCGGCCATATGGAAGGAAAGGGGGTTACTGACTACCAAAGGCTCAGCAGTAATTAATGCTAAG
>NW_007062856.1:0-310 GCF_000164805.1 Carlito syrichta
ACGAGGTGACTTAATTAGCTATCCAGCTGGTTAGCCACCTGACAACTAGTTGATTAAAGAGTTGGCAGCTCGCCAGCCAGGTGACTTAACTAATTTACTTAACTAGATATCCAGTTGGATAGCCAGTTGACTTAACTAGTTCTCTAACTCTCTAGCCACGTGGATAACCAGCTGAATTAAGTAACAGACTTAGTTAGCTAGCCTGCTCCTAGCCAACTGACTTAACTTGGTCACTAACTAGCCAGCCAGCTGGCTACCCAGCTGACTTAACTAGTTGTCTTAATTAGTTGGCCTGCTTTCTAGCCAGTTG
>NW_007062857.1:0-348 GCF_000164805.1 Carlito syrichta
GGTTGGAGTGTAGGCTGCAATCTGTACTTTTTGTAGTTTTGAGGTTTAATTGAGAGGGAAACTGTGGTTCAGAGTGTATATGCTGATTCTGGCATCCACAAAAAGGTGTATGAGCTCACTGGAATCTATTTCCCTCTGCCTTACAATCTGTCTGTTCAGCAGTATGTAGTCTTAGTTCCTAGATTAAAATGGGGGTATAAAAGAGGAAAATAATGGAGGTAGGGGGAGTCAATAAGATTTTAGAGAGAGAGAAGAGCAAGAGGGGAAACAGACATACATACCAACTATCAGGTGAGAAAGAGACACAAGGCCGGAGAGAAGTGGAAGAAGACACATAAGAAAGATTCC
>NW_007062858.1:0-608 GCF_000164805.1 Carlito syrichta
CTAGGAGTTGTTTAGCATCATGCTGTTTAGTGTCCATGTCTTTGTGGGTTTTGGGGGAACCTTGTTGGTGTTAATGTGTATTTTTATTCCACTGTGGTCCGAGAAGGTGCATGGTAAAATTTTGGTCTTTTAAAATTTGCTTATGCTTGTTTCATGGCCAAGTATGTGGTCGATCTTAGAATGCGTTCCATGCAGTGATGAGTAGAATGTGTATTCTGTGGTCTTTGGATGGAGGGTTCTGTAGATATCAATTAAGTCCATTTGGTCAAGGGTCACATTGAGGTTCCCGATCTCATTGCTGATTTTTTGTCCTGATGATCTGTCTAGGGTTGTGAGTGGGGTATTAAAGTCCCTAGTTATAATGGTGTTAGAGTGAATATCTTTCTTTAGTTTTCCTAGAAGTTGCTTTATGAAAGTTGGCGCACCTATGTTGGGTGCATATATGTTTAAGATCGATAGTTCTTATTGGTGGAGTGAGCGTTTTATCATTATGTAGTGGCCTTCTGTATCTTTTTTAATTTTTGATGGCTTAAATGGTATTTTGTCTGAAATTAGGATTGTGACTCCTCCTTTCTTTTGTGTTCTATTCACCTGAAAATTTGTTTCCC
>NW_007062859.1:0-331 GCF_000164805.1 Carlito syrichta
ACGGAATGGAGTGGAATGCAATGGAAGGGAATGGAATGGAAATTGAGAGGAAGGAAATGGAGAGGAAAGGAATGGAATGGAATTGCATAGCATGGAGAGGAATAGAATGGAATAGACTGCAGGGAATGGAATGGAGAGGAAAGAAATGGAAACGAATAGAATGGAATGGAATGAAATTGAGAGGAATGGAATGGAATGGAATGGAATGGAATGGAATGTCGAGGAAAGGAATGGAATGGATGGAATTCAATAGAATTGACAGGAATGGAACGGTGAGGAAGGAAATGGAGTGGAATGGAAGGGAACTGTATAAAGAGGAATCGAGTGGAAT
>NW_007062860.1:0-474 GCF_000164805.1 Carlito syrichta
CTCACTCTGTCGCCCAGACTGGAGTGCAGTGGCCGCTCCCAGCCACTGCAGCCTTGACCTGCTGGGCTGCAGCGATCCTTCCGCCTCAGTAAGTGCTTTTCATAGATTACCTTGTCAAACCTTACGGCAGGCTTGGTGTGGTAGCTCATGCCTATAATCCCAGCACTTTGGGAGGTTGAGGTGAGAGGATTGCTTGAGTCCACTGGTTCGAGACTAGTCTGGGCAACTTGGTGAGACCTCATCTATACAATAAGTCAAGAAAAATTAGCTGGGCATGGTGGTGCACGCCTGTAGTTCCAGCTACTTGGAAGGCTAAGGCGGAAGGATTGACTGAGTTCAGCAGGCTGAGGCTGCAGTGGCGTGAGTGTGCCACTGCACTCCAGCCTGGGCAACAGAGTGTGACTCCAACTCAACAACAAACAAACAAACAAAACCTCAGGGCAGCTCAGTGAGTTGTGATCATGCACCTCACTC
>NW_007062861.1:0-414 GCF_000164805.1 Carlito syrichta
CTATATGAAAGCTAGCTAGGTAGCTAGCTAGTTGAATCAGCTAATTAAGTCATCTGGTTAACTTGGTAGCTAGCTAGTTAAGTCAACTATTTAAGTCAGATGTTTACCTAGTTAAATCAGTTAGTTAAGTGATCTGGAAAGCCAGCTGCCTAGCAGGATAGCTAGCTTTAAGTCAGCTTGCTAGCCTGATGGCTAGATAGTTGTCACCTACTTAACTCAGCCTGCTGGCCAGCAGGATAGCTAGGTAGTTAGGTAGTTAAAACAGCTGGCAAGCCAGCAAGCTAAATGGCAGGTAGCTAGTTAAGCCAGCTGGCTAGCTATCCGGCGTCTAGTTATGTCACCTAATTAGGTCACCTAGCTATCCAGCTGTCTAGCTTGGTAGCTAGCTAGTTAAGTCTGCTTGATAGCCAGCTG
>NW_007062862.1:0-312 GCF_000164805.1 Carlito syrichta
CCTTTCCATTTTATTACTCTCTATTCCACTCCATTGCTCTCCATTCCATTGCATTCCTCTGCTTTCCATTTCATCCCATTCCTCTCCATTCCATTGCTTTACATTCCATTCAATTCCAATCCTTTCCATTTCATTCCATTTCTCTCCATTCCATTTTATTCCTCTCCATTCCAATGCTTTACATTCCATTCCTCTCCATTCCATTCCATTCCAATCCATACTAATCCACTCCCTTCCATTCCTCTCCATTCCCTTCCATTCCTTTCCCTTCCATTCTTCTTCATTACATTCCATTCCTATCCTTTATCTTCC
>NW_007062863.1:0-431 GCF_000164805.1 Carlito syrichta
TTGTACCCCAAGACTTTGTCAAAGGCCTTTATCAGTGCTAGCAGGCTTTTGACAGACTCTCTTAGATTTTCAAGGTATTGGATCATATCATCAGCAAAGAGGGATACTTGACTTCCTCCTTTCCTATTTGGACACCCCTGATTTCCTTCTCTTGTCTAATTGCCCTAACTAGGACTTCCAACACAATGTTGAACAAAAGGGGTGACAGTGGGCAACCTTGTCTTGTTCCAGTTTTCAGGGGAAATGTTTCCAGCTTCTGTCCAATATGTTAGCTGTGGGTTAATCATAAATGACACTTACTATTTTGAGGTGTCTTCCTTCTGTACCTAGTTGTTTGAGGGTTTTAATCAAGAAGGGATGCTGGATTTTATCAAAAGCTTTTTCTGCATCTAATGATATAATCATGTGGTTCTTGTTTTTACATCTGTTGA
>NW_007062864.1:0-367 GCF_000164805.1 Carlito syrichta
CAGTTTGACTACTTGGAAGGCTGAGGCAGAAGGATCACTGGAGCCCAGCAGGTTGATATTAGGGTGGCTATGAGGGAGCCATGGCACTCCAACCTGGGAGACAGAGTGAGACTTCAATTAAAAAAAAACTTTAGCCAGGCTCGGTGGCACAGCCTGTAATCCCGCGTCTTTGGGTGGCTGAGGTGAGTGAATTGCCTGAGCCCGCAGGTTCAAGATCCACCTGGGCAGCGAGACCTCATCTCTACAATAAATCAAAAAATCAACTGGCCATGGTAGCGCATGCCTGTAATTCCGGCTACTTGGAAGGCTGAGGTGGAGGGATCGCCAGAGCCCAGCAGGTTGAGGCTGCGATGGCTGGGAGCAGCCA
>NW_007062865.1:0-317 GCF_000164805.1 Carlito syrichta
CAAAAAAAAAAAAAAAAAATCCCAAGAAAGTTACATACTATCAGGTTTCAATTTTATAGCGTTTCTGAAATGACAAAATTTAAGAATTGGGGGACAGAAGAGTTGTTGCCAGGGGTTACTGATAGGGGGTTCGGCCTGGGGGAGATAGGTGGGTGAGGTTATGCAAGGGTAAAATGAGGGCATCTGTGATCCCTTTTATTTTTTTATTTTTTTATTTTTTTTTGAGTTGGAGTCTCACTCTGTCGCCCAGACTGGGATGCAGTGGCCGCTCCCGGCCACCGCAGCCTCGACCCGCTAGACTCCAGCGATCCTTCCAC
>NW_007062866.1:0-471 GCF_000164805.1 Carlito syrichta
ACTACTCCATTCCATTCCATTCCATTCCATTCCACTACATTCCTCTCCATTCCATTCCATAACTCTCAATTCCATTCCATTCCATTCCGTTTCATTCCTCTCCATTCCTTTCCATTCCATGCCATTCCACTCCATTTCATTCCATTCTTCTTTCCATTCCATTCCACTGCATTCCATTCCATTCCACTCCACACCACTTTATTTCACTGCATTCCATTCCATTTCCATTCGTCTCCATTCCATTCCAATCCAGTCAACTGCATTGTATACCTCTCCATTCCACTCCAATCCATTCCATTCCTCTCCATTCCATTTCAGTCCATTCCATTCCATTCAATTCCACTCCATTCCATTCCATTCCTCTCCATTGCCCTGCATTCCATTCCTTTTCGTTCCTCTCTAAAAATTACCATTCCACTGCATTCCACTCAATTCCATTCCACTCGATTTCTTTCTATACAATTCCCTTTA
>NW_007062866.1:2091-2514 GCF_000164805.1 Carlito syrichta
TTCCACTCCACTCCATTCGATTCCATACCTCTCCATTCCATTCCATTCCATTAATTTCCTCTCCATTCCTTTCCAATTCATTAAATTCGATTCAACTCTAAAGCATTCCTCTCCATTCCATTTCATTCCAATCCTCTTTATTCCATTCCTCTCCGTTCCATTCCATTCCGTTCCTCTCCGTTCCATTCCATTCCATTCCATTCCTACCTAATCAATTCCATTCCATTCTACTACATTTCATTCCACTCCATCCATTCCATTTCATTCCACTCCATTCCATTCCATTCCATACCATTACATTCCACTTCATTTCATTCCATTCCACTCCATTCCATTCCTCACCATTTCATTCCATTCTTATCCATTACTTTCCGGTCATTTCCATACCATTCCTCTCCATTCCATTCCATTCATTTTCTCTCC
>NW_007062867.1:0-451 GCF_000164805.1 Carlito syrichta
CCCCCTTGGTGCAGTGGCTGTCCCAGACCAGGACCCAGTCTGGGACTATAACTCCCCTGCCGGCATCGAGTCCAGGGATCGCTTCTTTACTTGCCTCCTTTCTGGGTTGCGCAGGGCTGCACAAAAGGCAGTTAACTTTGAAAAGCCTCAGGAAGTCATTCAGGATAAAGATGAAAATCCCTCCAACTTTCTCAGCTGACTCACTAGGGCACTTCAACAATATACCAACATAGACCTGGACTCCCCTGATGGCTGGTAACTCCTAATGACATATTTTTTCTCCCAAAGCTATCCGGACATTAGGGCAAAACTAAAAAAGCTTGACAGAGGCCCCCTCACTCCCCAACATGATCTCCCAGCAACTGCCTTTAAAGTGTTCCACAACTGGGATGAAAAGGCAAAAAGACATAAGTATCAGATGCTGGCCAGGCCCTCCAGGGAGCTAAGGGTT
>NW_007062868.1:0-325 GCF_000164805.1 Carlito syrichta
GGCTAGCCTTTAGGCTATCTAGTTATGTCAGCTAGATAAGTCAACTGGTTAATCAGCTTTCTAGCTAGGTAGATAACTAGTTAAGTCTGCTGACTAGCCAGCTGGCTACATCGGTAAGTGAGCTAGTTAAATCAGCTGTTTAGTCAGCTGGATAGCTAAGTAGCTAGGCAATTAATTCAGCTGGTTAGACAGCTGGCCAGCTAGTTAAGTCAGCGAATTTAGTCAGCTGGCTATTCAGCTGCATAGACGCTTAAGTCAGCACATTAATTCAGTTGTATAGCCAGCTGGCTAACTTGTTAAAAATCTGTTTACTTCAGATAGACAG
>NW_007062869.1:0-322 GCF_000164805.1 Carlito syrichta
GAGGGGAAAGAACTTTAAACTTGATTTTACATGATTGAGTAATTTTTCCTAATGGGTATGGGAACACTTGGTATTGGTAGGTGCCTTTCGTGGGCTGTAACCTGATTGCCCGAGATTGACAGAAACCCACTTAATGGGCAGAGTGGAATGTCAGATAAGTTAGGTTTATACAGTCACTGCATATAAAGTAATTCGAGAAAGCAGGCAGGAGGTTACATTAGCCATTAAGTCTGCTGATCCACCCCGAGAAAGACTTGGGAGGGCTTGTTTGCTTAACATTTACATAATATAACATGGTCATTATGGGACAACAAAAGCCAAA
>NW_007062870.1:0-300 GCF_000164805.1 Carlito syrichta
CTGACATAACCAGCTAGCCTGCTGGCTAATCAGCTGACTTGACTAGCTGATTTTACTTGCTAGAAATGTGGTTAACCAGCTAATTTAACTAGCTGACTTAAACAGTTAGCCAGTTATATATCCAGCTGACTTAACTAGCTAGCTACCTAACTAGCTACCTGGGTAGCCAGTTGAATTAACTAGTTGACTTAACTAGCTAGTCAGCTGCCTAGACAGCTGACTTAACTAGCTTGCTACCTAGGTAACCAACTGGATAGCCAGCTGACTTAACTAGTTGACTTTACCAGCTAGCCAGCTGGC
>NW_007062871.1:0-617 GCF_000164805.1 Carlito syrichta
TCAGCCGGGCGTGGTAGCGCATGCCTGTAATTCCGGCTACTCGGAAGGCTGAGGCGGAAGGATCGCAGGAGCCCAGCAGGCGAGGCTCCTGAATGCTCCAGAATGCAGTAGAGTTACCAGCTGTCTTCTGTTTATGTTACTGTTATAGACTATCAGGTATGGAGACTGCACTCCAGTCTGGGCAACTGAGTGAGACTCCAACTCAAAAAAAAAAAAAAAGCTTCTTTCCCACTGTTGCTCTTCAATTCCTCTGTGCTCTAGTCAAGCCATACTACTCACTCACCGTCAGTCAGCATGCACCAGGCATGTTCTAGTTGGGAAAACCTCAGTAAAAAAAAAGTTTCCTTCCTCCTAGAGCTTAAATTCTCTCAAGAGAGAGAAATAATAAACAATAGGCCGATGGCTTTTTGTTTTGCTTGGTGCCAACGGTTTTAATCACATAATATTCATTGTGTAATTAAGGAAAATAAAGCAGAGTCAGAGGATAGAGGTACTCAACAATTTTGCGTCATTATGTTTTGTGTGTTTGTTTTAGAGTAGTCAGGAAAGGCCTCCTTGAAAAGGTGATATTTCAAGTGAGGAGAAGAAATAAACTAGGAACAATGGAATTCTAGGAC
>NW_007062872.1:0-519 GCF_000164805.1 Carlito syrichta
AGCGCCCCCATCTGTCTAGGCGGCACAGGGCTCTGCTCACCTCCCTGTCCCTGGCTCCCAGCCCTTCTGACTCGTTGGTGCCACGTGGCTGCCACCCCGAGGCCATTCGGTGAGTGACAGGCTGCTGGCCAGCCAGGTGGACTCCCCAACTCACTCTCCCAGCGTTTCTTCACTCACCTGCTCAGGCACTCTTCATTCATTCATTCATTCATTCATTATTCATTCTACAGTGTGCTCTGCTGAGTCCGGGCCCTTGGCTGATGCTGCACAGAGGAAGAACAGGCCTCCTGACAGAGGGACACAGTCAGAGAAGGCCCACCTATCCCTACTGCCCAGGGCCTGGCTTTCTAGCAGGGACACAGTCAGGATGCCTGTGATTAAAAAAACAGATAATGTCACATAATGGAAAGGGCCGAGGAGGAAGTGATGCGTGGGGCCAGGGCAGGCAGGAGGGGCCCACAAGGGACAGGAGGACAAAAGAGCTTGGGCTTCTGGGCTGCGGAGGGGCCTGACCGCCCA
>NW_007062873.1:0-436 GCF_000164805.1 Carlito syrichta
ATGTGGTCAGCCAGTTTTCCCAGCACCATTTACTGAATAGGTTCTCCTCTCCCCAGTGGAGGGTGGTGGAGGCTTTGTCAAAGATGAGTTGGTTGAGAAATTGAGGTTTTGCTTCTGGAATCTCAATTCTATTCTATTGGACTATGTTTCTGTTCTTGTAACAATACCAGGCTGTTTTGATTATTGTAGCTTTATAATAAAGTTTAAAGTCTGGTAGTGTAATACCTCCTGCTTTGTTTTTTTGCTGAGGATTGTTCTGGCTATTCCTGGTCATTTGTGTTTCCATATGAATTCTTGTATTGTTTTTTCTAGCTCTGAGAAGAATGTTTCTGGTAATACAATGGGTATTGCATTAAATCTGTAGACTGCCTTAGGTAAGATGGACATCTTCACAATGTTGATTCTTCCAATCCATGAACATGGGATATTTTTCCAT
>NW_007062874.1:0-536 GCF_000164805.1 Carlito syrichta
AGACTTTAAACTTTACTATAAGGCTACAGTAATCAAAACAGCCTGTTATTGGTATAAGAACAGGCACTCAGACCAGTGAAACAGGATGGAGATAATGGAAGCAAAATCTTAATTCCTCAACCAACTCATCTTTGACAAAGCCTCCAACAACAGTCACTGGGGAGAGAAGAACCTATTCAGTAAATGGTGCTGGGAAAACTGGCCAATCACATGCAGAAGATTGAAAGAGGAGCCCTACCTATCACCATACACAAAAATTAACTCTAAATGGATCAAAGACCTAAACACAAAATCTCAAACTATAAGAATCTTAGAAAACGCAGGAGACACCCTTGTGGAAATTGGAACTGGCAACCAATTCCTATTCAGAACTCTAAACGCCCATACCTTAAGAAATCAGATAAGCCTGGCTCAGTGGCTCAGCCTGTAATCCCGCGCTTTGAGAGGCTGAGGTGAGTAGATTGCCTGAGCCCGCTGGTTCGAGACCCACCTGGGCAACTTGGTGAGACCTCATCTTTACAATAAATAAAAAAAAT
>NW_007062875.1:0-460 GCF_000164805.1 Carlito syrichta
TAGCCCCCGTATTAATAACACATGATATAACCCCGCCAGCTACTGATATTTCCACCCTAGTCTTGGTTGGTTTAATAGTTTGTTCTGAAGACATTGGGGCTACCAAGTTAGGGGCAAGTCAATCTGACTGGAGCAAGCCCAAGAGATCTCCTCTGAGATCGTGTAAGATGCCTGGTGTCCCTTAATTGCAGCAAGCCTCTGGGCCATGTGTTCTTTCTTCTGGGCAAATGAGACAATCATGAGCCCAATGTCCATGCTGTTTGCATTTGGGACGGGGTTTTGCTGGTGGGCAGGGCTTGACAGTCTTTGGCCATATGCCCATTTTGATGGCATCAGAAACAAACCTAGGAAGGGGGCTGTGTACCCCTTCTGCAGTTGACCATCTGGGGTGGAAGATTACCAGTGGTGGCTTTTTCTGCTAAAGTGGTAGATAAAAGCTGAAGTGCTTCCCGCTTATGTT
>NW_007062876.1:0-432 GCF_000164805.1 Carlito syrichta
TTCCCAGATATCCAATCCCTAAGAACCTACACTGCCACCAAACCACCTCTACATGAAACACTTAAGAAAGTACTAAACACAGAAGAAGAAAAAAAAAACAACGTTCTTCATAAGAGTACAGGAAAAAGAATAAAATACACATGAACCAACCCCCAAACCAAAAGAAAGACAAAAAAACCCAAGTGGAAGAACAACAACTCTATAAGAATTCTATGATAGGGATTTCAATAATTAGCCTGAATGTGAATGAACTAAACACACCACCGAAAAGACATAGAATGGAAAATGGATAAAATATCACCAGGCAACAATATACTGCCTTCAAGAGGCCCACCTCACTAGAAAGCACATACACAGACTCAAAGTAAGAGGATGGGAAACAAATTTTCAGGCGAGTGGAACACAAAAGAAAGGAGGAGTCGTGATCTTAAT
>NW_007062877.1:0-583 GCF_000164805.1 Carlito syrichta
ATTTTATAGCATCCTGGGCATTTCACGTCCATGAAGTAGGAGTTGGGGCTCTGCACCAGGTGCTTCTTCTTGTGTTTCCTCTTCTCCTCCTCTGGAGAGGGATGAAGGAGGTCCTTTGCGAGAGGCATGTTCTCGTGGGTAGGTTGTCATTGCCGAAAAGGCTAACATATGAACTTTTAATGTGAGGTGTGAAATCACCCTATGCAGAATTTCAAATGCAAATGACTATTGAAGGATTAGAGGTCTTCTGCTTCCAGCTATGACAGAGAAGCTAGTTTTATACTTACCCACTCACTGTAAACAAGTATGAAAGCTAGACAAAACATACAGTGCAGTTGACACAGCCATAAAACAGCAGCCAACACAGGACTATCACTTAGGAGGGTGGAGGCCGGACTCAGTGGTTCAGCCTGTAATCCCAGCACTGTGGGAGGCCAAGGCTGGTGGATTGCCTGAGCCTATGGGTTTGAGATCCAACCAGGCAACTTGGCGAGACCTCGTCTTTACAAGAAATCAAAAATTAAAGCCGGGCTCGGTGGCTCAGCCTGTAATCCCGCGCCTTTGGGAGGCTGAGGTGAGTGAT
>NW_007062879.1:0-449 GCF_000164805.1 Carlito syrichta
TATATATGATTCTATATTTATATATCCTAAATAAATATATGTGTGTATATAATAAATGCAAAACAGTTCACATAGTAATATAACCAACCTCCAATTGGCATACTTATGATGTGAGGATCAAAACAAATTTTATTGTTCATTCAACAACATTGGCTAAAAATAACAAACAAAATGAAATACAAATACAGCTTTTTATGTATATAAAAGTATAGGCAGTACACACACACACACACACACACACACACACAGGCTCACACACACACAAACACACACTGAACTGAAATTCAAACTCATAGATAGGAAAGCATTACCATATTTAAGACATCAATAGTTTCTCCAAGGCTTTCTGTGGCTGAAGAATTTTCTATCTCTATCTCTTTGGTCATTTTACCTTGAGAATAATCTGAATGATCAAAAGAGAAAAAGTAAATTCAGATTTCAACAGAAGA
>NW_007062880.1:0-309 GCF_000164805.1 Carlito syrichta
CATTGGCACTTGGGGTTTTGATCAGAAATTGATTTCCAGTTCCAATTTCCATAAGGATGTCTTCTGCATTTTCTAAGTTTCTTCTAGTTTGAGGTTTTACATTTAGGTCTTTAAGCCATTTAGAGCTAATTTTTGTATATGCTGATAAAACAAAAACAAATAAAATTCTGCAGTATATTCTCTGGAGAAATGAAAGATCTTTACAATGAAAACTATGAAACACTGCTCAAAGAAATCACATAAGAAAACAAAAGGAAAAATTTCCCATACTCATGGATAGGAAGAGTCAACATTCTTAAGATGTCCATC
>NW_007062881.1:0-363 GCF_000164805.1 Carlito syrichta
TTCTATCCTTATGGAGTGGATCATGCAAGAGACTTTTGGGCACCCCCCATAAATTTCAGGATTTCGTTTACAGTAAACCTGGGTTTGGTCAAAAGAAAGCAAAATTGAAGTACTTTGTGCCATGTTAAAGTAATTGAGCGCATGGAAGAGAGAGACATGGGAATAGAAACTCGAGACTGGCAGCCATATGGCTGGCAGTTCGCTGTGGCCAGACGTTGGGTGTGTGAGTGGCCTTTAGAAGTCCAGAACTCTTCTACAAAGAATCTTCAGTGAAATGGTGGGGCGGGTGGAGTTGTTTCACCCCTGAGGTGGGTTAAAATTAATAAGGGAAGGAGGGTTAGGCTGATGGATATAGTGTTGTAA
>NW_007062882.1:0-408 GCF_000164805.1 Carlito syrichta
AAATGGAGGACTTTCCGACATCACACAACCTACCTAGGTTGGAACAAGAAGAAATTGAGATCCTAAATAGACCAATAACAATCAAGGAAATTGACTAATAAGAAAACTTCCTACAAAAAAAGCCCTGGTCCAGATGGCTTCCCGGCAGAATTCTACAAGACATTCAAGGAGGAGCTGATACCAATCCTACTGAAGGTATTCCAGGCGATTGAAAAAGATGTAACTGTCCCCAAATCATTTTATGAAGCCAACACCATATTGATACCCAAGCCAGGTAAAGATCCAACAAAGAAAGAATACTACAGGCCAATATCTTTGATGAACGTAGATGCTAAAATTCTCAACAATATCGTAGCAAACCGGATTCAGCAATACATCTCAAAAATCATCCACCATGACCAAGTAGGC
>NW_007062883.1:0-583 GCF_000164805.1 Carlito syrichta
CTTCCAAGTAGCCGGAATTACAGGCATGCACTACCACGCCTAGCTGATTTTTTGATTTATTGTAGAGATGAGGTCTCACTGCCCAGGCGGTGAGATTGTCTGTCCATCAATCCATCCATCCATCTATCCATTCGTTTATCCATTCATCAGCTTATCCATCCATCAGTCCATCTATTCATCTGTCTGTCCATCTGTCCATCCATCATCCATCCATCTATCCATCAATTCATCCATTAATTCATCTGTTCATTATTCTGTTCATCCATCTGTCCAACCATCCATCCATCCATCCACCCATTCATTAGTCCATCCATCTGTCCATCAATCAGTCCATCCATCCATCTGTCCATCTGTCCATCCATCCATCCATCCATCCATCCGTCCATCCATCTGTCCATCCATCCATCCACCCATCCGTCCATCCATCTATCCATCCATCCACTCATCCATTAGTCCATCCATCCACCTATCCATCTATCAGTCCATCCATCCATCCATCCATCCATCCATCCATCCATCCATCCATCAGTCCATTTAGCCATCCATCTATCCAGTAACCCTTATCAAATGGCTGCTATGCCCT
>NW_007062884.1:0-361 GCF_000164805.1 Carlito syrichta
CCCACTCACAACCCTAGACAGATCATCAGGACAAAAAATCAGCAAGGTGATCTGGAACCTTAATGTGACTCTTGACCAAATGGACTTAATTGATACATACAGAACACTCCATCTAAAGACCACAGAATACACATTCTACTCATCACTGCATGGAACGTATTCTAAGATCGACCACATACACGGCCATAAATCAAGCATAATCAAATTAAAAGGACCAAAATTCTACCATGTACCTTCTCAGACCACAGTGGAATAAAAATAAACATTGACACCAACAAAGTCCCCCCAAAACCCCCAAAGTCATGGACACTAAACAGCATGATGCTAAACAACTCCTGAGTCAATGATGAAATCAAAACAG
>NW_007062885.1:0-364 GCF_000164805.1 Carlito syrichta
ACTATGACTTGTCAGCTAACTACCTAACTACCTTGGTAACATGCTGGCCAGCGAGCTGACTTAACTACATGACTTAATTAGCTAGCTAGCTGGCTAACCAGCTGATTTAACTAGCTAGCTACTCTGCAAGGCAGCTGGCTAGCCAGCTGATTTAACTGACTTAACTAGTGAGCTACCTAGCTAGCCAGCTGACATAATTAGCTTGCCAGTTACCTAGTTAGCCAGCTGGCTGGCCAGCTGACTTAATTAGCTGGGTTATCCAGCTAGCCAGCTGGTTGGAAAAACTGACTTAACTAGCTGACTTAACCAGCTAGCCAGCTGTCTAGCCAGCTGACTTAACTAGTTAGCTACTTTGCTAGGCAGC
>NW_007062886.1:0-852 GCF_000164805.1 Carlito syrichta
TTCTAGCTGTTTTAGCTATCTAGTTACCTACATTGCCAGTTGTGTAGCTAATTCTCTCAACTAATTGAATTAACCAGTTAACCAGCTAGGTAGCCAACTGACTTAACTAGCTCACTACCTAACTAGCAAGCTGGCTAACCAGCTGACTTAAATTGCTAGCTAACTAGCTAACTACCTAGCTAACAAACTGACTGAACTAGCTGACAACTAGCTAGCAACCTAGCTAGCCAGCTGACTTAAATTGGTAGCTAACTAGCTAACTACCTAGCTAACAAACTGACTTAAATAGTAGCCTAGCTATCTAACTGACTTAATCAGCTGGCTAGCCAGCTCACTTAGCTAGCTGGCTACCTATCTAGCCAGCTTTCTATCCATCTGACTTACCTAGCTGACTTAAGCTAGCAAGTTGTCTAGCCAGCTCACTTAACTAGCTAGCTACCAACCTAGACAGCAGGCTAGCCAGCTAGCTTAACTGGGTGAATTAAACAACTGGTCTGCTTGCTAGCAAGCTGACTTATCTAGCTTGCGACCTACCTGGCCAGTTGGCTAGACAGCTGACTAAACTAGCTGATTTAACCAGCTAGCCAGTTGGCTAGCTAGCTGACTTAACTCACTGACATCACTAGCTAGCCATTTAGCTATCTAGCTGACTTAACTAGTTAGCTACCTACCTTGCCAGTTGACTAGCCAGTTCTCTTAACTAGCTGAATTAACCAGCTATCCAGCTGGCTAACAAACTGACTAAACTAGCTGACTACCTAGCAAACCTGCTGTCTAGCCAGCTGACTTCACTAGCTGACTTATCTAGCTAGCTACCTAGCTAGCCAGTTGACTTAAATAGTTAGCTAACTA
>NW_007062887.1:0-628 GCF_000164805.1 Carlito syrichta
CATTTCCTTAAGGTTTTCAAGTTTGTTTCCATACAAGTGTACGTAGTAGTCTCTAATGATCTTTTGTCTTTCTTCAGGGTCAGATGTGTCTTCATCTTTTGTGTTTCTGATTGTGCTTATTTGAGTTTTTTCTCTTTTTCGTGGTAGTCTAGCTAGGGGACCATCGATCTTGTTTATCCTTTCGAAAAATCAGCTTTTTGTTTCATTGATTTATTGTATTATCTTTTTTGTTCTATGTCCTGGATTTGGGCTTTTATTTTTTTTTATTTTTTATTTTTTTTGAGTTGGTGTCTCACTCAGTCACCCAGATTGGAGTGCAGTGGCCACTCCCAGCCACCGCAGCCTTGCCTGCTGAGCTCCGGCGATCCTTCTGCCTCAGCCTTCTGAGTAGCTGGAATTACAGCTATGCGCTACCACACCCAGCTGATTTTTTGATTTATTGTAGAGTTGAGGTCTTGCTGCCCAGGCGGGTCTTGAATCCATGGACTCAGGCAATCCACTCACCTCAGCCTGCCAAAGGCACGGGATTACAGGCTGAGCCACCGAGCCCGGCTGATTTGTGCTTTGATTTTGGTGATCTGGATTCTTCTGCTGAAATTAGGGTTTTTGTGGTCTTACTTTTCCAGCT
>NW_007062888.1:0-1809 GCF_000164805.1 Carlito syrichta
AAATCTCTGGGACACCTTAAAGCTGTAGTAAGAGGGGAATTTATATCCCTACAAACACACATGAAGAAAATGAAGGAACACAAATTAACAGCCTAACAAGCCACCTAAGGAAGCTGGAAAAGCAAGACCACAAAAACCCTAATTTCAGCAGAAGAATTCAGATCTCCAACATATAAGCCCAAATCCAGGACATAGAAGATAAAAAGATAATACAAAAAAGTCAATGAAACAAAAAGCTGGTTATTCAAAAGGATAAACATGATCGATGGTCCCCTAGCTAGACTGACCAAGAAAAAATGAGAAAAAAAACAAATAAGCACAATTAGAAACAAAAAAGATGAAGTCACATCTGACCATGAAGAAATAAAAAAGATCATTAGAGACTACTGTGTACACTTGTATGGAAACAAACTTCAAAACCTTAAGGAAATGGAGGACTTTCTGATATCACACAACCTACCTAGGTTGGAACAAGAAGAAATTGGGACCCCAAATAGACCAATAACAATCAAGGAAATCGACTATGTAATAAGAAAACTATCTACAAAGAAAAGCCCTGGTCCAGATGGCTTTCCAGCAGAATTCTACAAGACATTTAAGGAAGAGCTGATACTAATCCTACTGAAGGTATTTCAGGCGATTGAAAAAGATGGAACTCTCCCCAAATCATTTTATGAAGCCAACATCACATTGATACCCAAGCCAGGTAAAGATCCAACAAAGAAAGAGAACTACAGGCCAATATCTTTGATGAACATAGATGCTAAAATTCTCAACAAGATCCTAGCAAACCGGATTCAACAATACATCTCAAAAATCATCCATCATGACCAAGTACGCATCATCCCTGGGATGCAAGGCTGGTTCACATTCATAACGCCATAAATGTAATTAAATACATCACAGATGTCAAACAAAAACCACATGATCATATCACTAGATGCAGAAAAAGCTTTTGATAAAATCCAGCACCCCTTCTTGATAAAAACCCTTGAACATCTAGGCATACGGGGAACATACCTCAAAATAGTAAAAGCCATCTACGAGAAACCCACAGCCAGCATACTCCTAAATGGACAAAAATTGGAACCAATTCCCCTGAAAACTGGAACTAGACAAGGATGCCCACTCTCTCCCCTCCTGTTCAACATAGTATTGGAAGTCCTGGCTAAAGCAATCAGAGAAGAGGAGGCAATCAGAGGTATTCAAATAGGAAAAGAGGAAGTCAAGTTATCTCTCTATGCAGATGACATGATGGTGTACCTTGAAAACCCAAGAGAATCTGTCAAAGGTCTCCTTACATTGATAAAAGCCTTTGGCAAAGTCTCAGGATACAAAATAAATGTACAAAAGACAATCGCATTTCTCTACACCAATAATAAACAAACAGAAACCCAAATAAAAAACACAGTTCCATTCACAATAGCCACAAAAAAAATGAAATACCTTGGCATCTTCCTGACCAGAGACGTGAAAGACCTTTACAATGAAAATTACAAAACACTGCTCAAAGAAATCAAAGCCGACATGAACAAGTGGAAAAATATCCCATGCTCATGGATCGGAAGAATCAACATTGTGAAGATGTCCATCTTACCTAAGGCAATCTACAAATTCAATGCAATACCCATTAAATTACCAACAACATTCTTTTCAGACCTAGAAAAAACAACACAGGAATTCATATGGAAACACAAACATCCAAGATAGCCAGAACAATCCTCAGCAAAAAAAAAACAAAGCAGGAGGTATCACATTACCAGACTTCAAACTTTACTATAAAGCTACAATCATCAAAACAGCTTGGTA
>NW_007062889.1:0-722 GCF_000164805.1 Carlito syrichta
GACTCCAACTCAAAATAAATAAATAAATAAATAAATAAATAAATAAATAAATAAAATAAATTAAGCTCTAATTCTAATAATCAAATTATAAAAAGTGGAGAGAGACATGTTATGTAATCAAGAAAATTCAGACCGAGGGAAATTCGATAGGTAAACAATCAAGGCTTTTTTTTAACAAAGAAATTTTTTTTTATAATCAATATTTTTAATTATGATATTGTGGGGGTACAGCTAAGGGTTAGGTATACAAATATGCTTCATTCAGGTCCCCTTGTTGTTAACAGGTGTCTCCACATCCCCAGACAGATGTTTACTACCATTAGTCATCCCCCTTCTCACCCCCATAGTTTCCCACCACTGTCAGTCATTTTCTTATGGTAGTGCGTTGGATGATCAAGGTCCACTATATGAGTGAGGACATGTGATACTCAGATCTTTGTTTCTGTGAGAGGTCACTCAGTATTATAGACTCTAATTCCATCCAGGTTGTGAAATTCATGATTTTGTTCATTTTTATGGCTGCATAGTATTCCATCATGTATTTGTACCACAGTTTTTCAATCCAGTCCTCTTTTGATGGACATCATGAGTGGTTCCAGGTTCTTGCTATTGTGAACAATGCTGCGATAAACATACATGTGCAGGTATCATTTTTATAGAGAAATTTGCGATCGTCAGGGTATATTCCCAGTAGGGGGATGCAGGGTCATATGGGATGTTGA
>NW_007062890.1:0-1620 GCF_000164805.1 Carlito syrichta
AATACAAAAGATCATCAGAGACTACTATGTACACTTGTATGGAAACAAACTTGAAAACCTTAAGGAAATGGAGGACTTTCTGACATCACACACCTATCAAGGTTGAAACAAGAAGAAATTGAGACCCTAAATATACCAATAACAATCAAGGAAATTGACTATGTAATAAGAAAACTACCTACAAAAAAAAAGCCCTGGACCAGATGGCTTTCCAGCAGAATTCTACAAGACATTTAAGGAGGAATGGATTCCAATCCTACTGAAGCTATTTCAGGCAACTGAGAAAGATGGAACCCTCCCCAAATCATTTTATGAAGCTAACATCACATTGATACCCAAGCCAGGTAAAGATCCAACAAAGAAAGAGACCAATATCTACAGGTCAGTATCTTTGATGAACATAGATGCTAAAATTCTCAACAAGATCCTAGCAAACCGGATTCAACAACACATCTCAAAAATCATCCATTATGACCAAGTAGGCTTCATCCCTGGGACACAAGGCTGGTTCAACATTCGTATAACCACAAATGTAATTAAATACATCAACAAATGTCAAAACAAAAACCACATGATTATATTATTAGATCAAGAAAAAGCTTTTCATAAAATCCAGCACGCCTTCTTGATAAAAACCCTCGAACATCTAGGCATACAGGGAACATACCTCAAAGTAGTAAAAGCCATTACGAGAAACCCAAAGCCAGCATACTCCTAAACAGACAAAACTTGGAACCATTTCCCCTGAAAACTGGAACAAGACAAGGATGCCCACTCTCACCCCTCATGTTCAACATAGTATTGGAAGTCCTGGCTAGAGCAATCAGAGAAGAGAAGGCAATCAGGGGTATCCAAATAGGAAAAGAGGAAGTCAAGTTATCTCTCTTTGCAGACAATATGATTGTGTACCTTGAAAACTCAAGATAATCTGTCAAAAACCTCCTTACACTGATAAAGACCTTTGGCAAAGTCTCAGGATACAAAATAAATGTGCAAAAGACAATTGAATTTCTTTACACCAATAATAAACAAACATAAACCCAAATAAGAAGCAAAATTCCATTCACAATAGCCACCAAAAAATGAAATACCTTGGCATCTTGCTAACCAGATATGTGAAAGACCTTTACAATGAAAACTACAAAACTGTGCTCAAAGAAATCAAAGATGACACAAACAAGTGGAAAAATATCCCATGCTCATGGATTGGAAGAATCAACATTGTGAAGATGTCCATCTTACCTAAGGCAATCTACAGATTCAATGCAATACCTATCAAATTACCAGCAACATTCTTCTCAGATGTAGAAAAAACAACACAGAAATTCATATGGAAACTCAAATGACCAAGAATAGCCAGAACAATCCTCAGCAAAAAAAAATAAAGCAGGAGATATCACATTACCAGATTTCAAACTTTACTATAAAGCTACAATCATCAAAACAGCTTGCTATTGGTATAGGAACAGGCGTATAGATCAATGGAATAGAATTGAGATTTCAGAAGCAAAACCTCAATTTCTCAACCAACTCATATTTGACAAAGCCTCCACCACCTATCACTGGGGAGAGGAGAACCTATTCAGTAAGTGGTGCTGAGAAAACTGGCTGACCACATGC
>NW_007062890.1:1960-25778 GCF_000164805.1 Carlito syrichta
CCATCAACCTCCCATATGACCCCGCAATCCCCCTACTGGGAATATACCCTGAAGAACTCAAATCACTCTATAAAAAAGATACCTGCACATGAATGTTTATCGCAGCATTGTTCACAATAGCAAGAACCTGGAACCACCATGCTGTCCATCAACAGAGGACTAGATTTTAAAAATGTGGTACATATACACAAGGGAATACTATGCAGCCATAAAGAAGAACAAAATCCTGAATTTCGCAGTAACCTGGATGGAGCTACAGTCTATAATACTGAGTGACCTCTCAGAGAAACAAAGATCTGAGTATCACATATTCTCACTCATATAGTGGACCTTGATCATCCAACGCACTACCATAAGAAAATAACTGACAGTGGTGGGAAACCATGGGGAGGGGATGGGACTAATGGTAGTAAACATCTGTCTGGGGATGGGGAGACACCTGTTATCAACAAGGGGGCCTAAATGAAGCATATTTGAATACCTAACCCTTAACTGTACCCTACAATATCAAAATAAAAAATACTGATAAAAAAAAAAACTAGTTTGAATTAGTACATAATAGTGGAAGTTAATAATTCACTATGAGCCGGGCTCTGTGGCTCAGCCTGTAATCCCGTGCCTTTGGGAGGCTGAGGTGAGTGGACTGCCTGAGCCCGCGGGTTCAAGACCCACCTGGGCAGGCGAGACCTCATCTCTACAATAAATCAAAAAATTAACTGGGCGTGGTAGTGTGTGCCTGTAATTCTGGCTACTCGGAAAGCTGAGGAGGAAGGATCGCCGGAGCCCAGCAGGTCAAGGCTGCGGTGGCCAGGAGCAGCCACTGCACTCCAGTCTGGGTGACAGAGTGAGACTCCAACTCAAAAAAAATAATAATAATTCACTATGGTGGTTTTGGGTTTAGACACTGAGTGATGTTAATTCAAGATGATGTAGTTGTAATACAATTAAGGGCACATAAGAAACTGGTTTGGGGAACATTAAGCTAGCATAAGATACAAAAAGACAATTTGTGGTTGTTCTTCCTCATGTCCTCCCTTATGTATGAAAGAACATTTGCTTGAGAGTGGGGGGTGTCCTTTGCGCACCTGGACCTGTTCATGTGAAAGGCACATGTCTACCTTTGTTTCCTGTGATGATGACTTTGCAGTGTTTGGGGATAAAAGCCCTGAGATTACACCCATTAAATGGCTTCTGGTCACCTGAGCAGGAGTCCAGTCTCTTTCTTTCTCCCCTCTTCTCTTTCTTTCTCTTTATTTCTCCAGAATAATCGCCGATGCTGCCACACCTTCCAAAGGACCCCCTAAATCTCTCTGCAGGGGCTAGCCCCCCGCAGTGAATATAGATAACTTGGCTAAGTATACCAACATCAAAGCATAGGTGTGGATTTCAGAGTCATATCTTTTTTCCATTCAATAAAATGTATTGTTTTCCTACAAAATGCCAGGTAGTGACCTATATGATTTACTGGAATATTCAGGCAATATGGCAGTGTACACAAAAGAAAATATCCTTATCCTCTAGTTGGGAGATGGTGGATAAAAATTAGCAAATATGTAAGCACAGGTGTAAACATAAATAAAAATTAAGTAAATGGTTAAAGTAAATAGTGTGTAGGGTAAGTATTACAGAGAGAAGGAATGCAAGGAAGGGGATGAAGAGTGTTAGTTGGAGGGGAAAATTGCACTTGGTAATTGTAGTGAAGGTGAAATTTAAGAAGGAACGTGAAGTGGCTCTAGAAAACAACAGTGTGCACATCTGGGAAATAAGTGTTCCAAGCAGAGGGAATAGCCAGATGGGAAGGCCAAGAAGATCCATAGAGTATTCAGAGAACAGAAAGGACCTCAGTGTGTGCAGCTTAGTGTGGAGGGAAGACAATGAAATTAGAAAACGAAGGGTTCAGATCCTAGGGCTTTGGAGGCAGTTTGAGGCCTTTGGCTTTTTCTTAGTGTAATCCATTGAAGAGATTTGAATGATATAATCCAACTTATGTTTTGGGAGAAGCTTTCTGGATCTCATGTCGAGTAGAGACTGCAGGAGAGTAAGGACAAGATTGGGAAGGCAAATAATTGATTCAAAGAATTGATTTACTCAGAACTGTTAGATCAGGGATTGGCAAGACAGGACCACAGATCATTTGAGTGACCTGTGCACTAAGAATGATTATCACATATTGAAAGGATCTTGAAGAAGAAGAAAAGGGTAGAGGAAAAGCAGGGGGGATGAGGAGGAAGAGAAGTAGCTTAAAAACTATCTATGGACCACAAAGCAAAAATTTTTGAAATCTGGAAAATATTTGCCAAAATCTGAAACCAAGCTTCTAGCTGAAAGTAGGTTTTCAACAAAATTCAAAGAAGGAAAACATGAGAGAATTAGTTGCTAAATATGTTGTAAAGTGATAGGTGTTGAGAAATATCTATCACTTCATTTTGAAATGTCACAAAAAAGACTATTCATGGCCACTGAGGTATTGGAAAATAACCTGCTTAGCCTGTTATCCCAGCACTTTGGGAGACCAAAGTGAGAGGATTGCCTGAGCCCATGGGTTCAAAACCAGCCCGGAAAACTTGGTGAGACCTTGTCTCTACAATAAATCACAAAAACTAGCCAGATATGGTGGTATACATCTGTAGTTCCAACTACTTGGAAGGATAAGGGAGAAAGATCGCCAGAGCCCAGCAGGTTGAGGCTGCAGTGGCATGCTCATGGCCATGCCACTGCACTCCAGCCTGGGTGACAAGAGTGAGACTCCAACTCAAAAACGAAAGAAAAGAAAAATAACCTGTCTCCAGAACAGAAAAGTAAAAGGGCACTAACATGTACAATATCACAAAAAGTATACAGCAATGAGAAAATAATAACACAAAACATTCTTGGAGCACTTAATTTTAGAATTTAATCTTTCAACCAACAACATGGAATGGGTAGAATTTCCCATTAGAAATTACCATATCCACACAAAATAGTATGATGCTAAGCAACTATTGGGTCAACAATGAAATCAAAACAGAGATTAAAAGGTATCTGGAAACAAACGAAAATGAAGAAACTTCTTACCAAAACTTCTAGGATGCCATGAAAGCAGTAGTAAAAGGAGAATTCATATCTTTACAAACACACATGAAGAGAATGGAAAGATCATAAGTTAACAGCCTAACAGGTCCCATAAGGAAGCTGGAAAAGCAAGACCACCAAAACACTAACTTCAGCAGCAGAATCCAGATCACCAAAATAAAAGCTTAAATCCAGGGCATAGAAGACAAAAAGATAATACAAAAAACCAATGAAACAAAAAGCAGGTTCTTTGAGAAGATAAACCAGATCGATGGTCCCCTAGCCAGACTGACCAAGAAAAAGAGAGAAAAGGCCCAAATAAACTCAATCAGAAACACAAAAGATGAAGTCACAACTGACCCTGGAAAAAAATGCAAAAGATTATTAGAGACTACTATGTACAATTGTATGGAAACAAACTTGAAAACCTAAAGGAAATGAAGGACTTTCTGACATCACACAACCTCCCTAGGTTGAAACAAGAAGAAATTGAGACCCTAAATAGACCAATAACAATCAAGGAAATTAACTATGTCATAAGAAAACTACCTTTTAAAAACCTCTGGAACAGATGGCTTTCCAGCAGAATTCTACAAAACATGCAATGAGGAATTGATACCAATCCTATTAAAAGTATTCAAGGTGATTGAGAAAGAGGGAACTCTCCCCAAATCATTTTATGAAGTTAATATCACATTGATACCCAAGCCAGGTAAAGACCCAACATAGAAAGAGAACTACAGGCCAATATCTTTGATGAATATAGATGCTAAAATCCTCAACAAGATCCTAGCAAACTGGATTCAACAACACATCTCAAAAATCATCCACCACGACCAAGTAGGCTTCATCCCTGAAATGCAAGTCCGGTTCAACATCTGAAAGACCATAAATGTAATTAAATACATCAACAGACGTAAAAACAAAAACCACATGATTATATCACTAGATGCAGAAAAAGCTTTTGATAAAATCCAGCACCCCTTCTTGATTAAAAACCCTCGAACATCTAGGCATAGGTGGAACATACCTCAAAACAGTAAGAGTCATCTATGAGAAACCCACAGCCAGCATATTCCTAAACAGACAAAAATTGGTACCATTTCTCCTGAAAACTGGAACAAGACAAGGATGTCCACTCTCACCCCTTCTGTTCAACATAGTTTTGGAAGTCCTAGCTAGAGCAATCAGAGAAGAGAAGGCAATCAGGGGTATCCACATAGGAAAAGAGAAAGTCAAGTTATCTCTCTTTGCAAATGACATGATTGTATACTTGAAAACCTAAGAGAATCTGCCAACAACTCCTTGCACTGATAAAGGGCTTTGGCAAAGTCTCAGGGTATAAAGTAAATGTGTGAAAGACAATCACATTTCTATATACCAATAATAAACAAACAGAAACCCAAATAAAAAGCACAATTCCACTCACAAGAGCCACAAAAAAAAGAAATACTTTGGCATCCTCCTAACCAGAGATGTGAAAGATCCTTACAATGAAAACTACAAAACACTCCTCAAAGAAATCAAAGATGACACAAACAAGTGGAAAAATATTCCATGCTCATGGATTGAAAGAATCAACATTGTTAAGATGTCCATTTTACCTAAGCCAATCTACAGATTTAATCCAATACCCATCAAATTACCAGTAACATTCTTCTCAGACCTAGAAAAAACAATACAGGAATTCATATGGAAACATAAACGACCAAGAATAGCCAAAACAATCCTTAGCAAAAAAATAAATAAATAAAGCCAGAGGTATCACACTCCCAGGCTTTAAACTTTATTATAAAGCTACAATAATCAAAACAGCCTGGTAGTGGTACAAGAAAAGGTATATAGACCAATGGAATAGAGTTGAGATTCCAAAATCAAAACTTCAATTTCCCAATCAACTCATCTTTGACAAAGCCTCCACCACCCACTAGTGGGGAGAGGAGAATCTATTCAGTAAATGGTGCTGGGAAAACTGGCTGACCACATGCAAAAGATTGAAACAGGACCCCTACCTAACCCCATACACAAAAATTAACTCTAAATGGATCACAGACCTAAATGTAAAACCTCAAACGGTAAGAACCTTAGAAAATGCAAGAGACACTCTTATGGAAGTTGGAACTGGCAACCAACTCCTGATCAAAACCCCAAATGCCCAGGCCATAAGAGATAGGATAGACAAGTGGGACCTCATTAAACTTACAAGTTTCTGCAAAACCAAAGAAACCATCAGGAGAGCAGGGAGACAGCCCACAGACTGGGAAAAAATATTTGCCAACTCCATGTTTGACAAAGGCCTAGCATCAAGGATCTACAAGGAACTCAAAAGTGCTGAAAAGAAAAAAACAAACAGCCCCATTACAAAGTGGGTAAAAGATATGAATAGATACTTCTCAAAAGAAAACATATGAGCAATCAACAGATACATGAAAAAATGTTCAGCCTTACTAGTCATCAAGGAGATGCAAATTAAAACTACACTGAAATAACACCTAACTCTAGTCAGAATGGTCATCATCAATAACAAAAAATAACATGCTGGAGAGTATGTGGCAAAAAGGGAACACTTCTATACTGTTGGTGGGAGTGTAAACTAGCACAGCCTCTGTGGAAATCAGTGTGGCGATTCCTCAAAGTTCTAAAAATCGACCATCCATATAACCCCACAATCCCCCTACTGGGAATATAAAGAATCTGAAGAACTCAAATCACTCTATAAAAAAGATACCTGCACATGTATGTTTAACGCAGCATTGTTCACAATAGCAACACAACTCGCTCTCGACAGGTAATTTTTTAAAATGTGGTACCTATACACAATGGAATATTATGCAGCCACAAAGAACAAAATCATGAACTTCACAGCAACCTGGGTGGAATTAGAGTTTATAATACTGAGTGATCTCTCACAGAAACGAAGAGCTGAGTATTACATGTTCCCAATCGTAAGTGGACCTTGAACAACTACCATAATACTATAAGAAAAGGATTGACAGAAGCGGGAAACTGCAATCGGGGGAGAAGAGATGGGGAGGTGGAATTGACAGTAGTCGATATCTGCCTGAAGTAGAGGGGGCACACCTCATCAACAAGGGTACCTGCACAATGAATATTTGTATACCTCACCCTGAATTGTACCCCACAATTTTAAAATAAAAATTAAGAGGAAAAAAAGACATTACCATATCCAAAATACTTAGTGACTGATTGCTCAAGGAATAACATGACTGTAATTTATTGTTTTAAAAAGTCTGACATGTGGTCACATGTTTTCAGAGTCCCTGTAGAAAATCTGGGTCCAACATTTGCTACGGTTCATTTTTTTCAAACAAACAAAATCAAAAGATTATTTCTTATAAACTCTCCTCAAATGATATGAAGGAACTACAGTTAAATGCCATCACTTGAAGCCATTGCTGCTCCTGGAGAGGCTAGAAAAGGCTTATAATAGTGCTCCTTTTTTCAAACAGAATTTGGGACTGAGCAAAACTGTTTTGTGTCCTAACAATTTCAGCCTTATTGAGGACGGAAGTCCAAATGTTCTCTAACATACTGATACAGAAATATTGTGAGCCTAAAAACAATTGTGTAGTTTGCTATCTCAATGTACTTTTTAAATAGACTTCTTAAAAATAAAAAAAATTAAAATATTTTTACTGATCTGCGACTCCTGGTTTCTGACTCTTGGTTTTACATATAATTTGTCTGGTACATAACCTCAGCCCAAGAGAGAAAAGAAGCCAATGAAACAACCCAAAGAAACAAGATTTAAACTAGATAAAGTCATGTATAGGATCTTCCAGATCTCTTTTGTCATGCCGAAGATTGCACCTCCTAGGAAAATAACACACATTTTTCTGGCCCTGACACACAAGAGTCAATGTTTCCTCTCTTGAGCATAAGAACATTGAGAGTTCTATTTAGTCGACAAAAATGTGTAGCAAAGTGTGGACCTAGTTGGCATGCTCACAATGACCACACTGTGTTGATCATATTTTCATCTACTACATTGCTTCACTATTATCTTGCAAATAAATGATGTATGTGCTTTCCAGACATATTCCAGGAAGGTCGAAAAAACTGGCTTTTAATCTATATGAAATAATCTCCCAGTGAATTTCATTCATGATAGACTGAAATTGATCTAGAAAATGATCTTATATATTTATATCCTTAAAGTAGACAAAACCAAAACAAACAAACAAACAAAGAAAACAAACAAAAAGTCTGGACTGCAAAGTTACATGAGAAGAGAATGTCATATGTGTCAACCAGGGGTCCCTGCCTTGTATTTTCTGAGGAGACTGAAGCCCACTGCCAGCCATGGGCAATTTAGGAGTTGAAGTAAGGACCTCCTCCTAGACTTGCACCAGCTCATCACAGATATGTCTGAGTGTTAAGTACACGAAGGACTACAAAAAAAAGGAAAAGAAAAAAAGATAACAAATGATGTGCATCTGATAAGGAGGCACATGGGCAATACCACGTACTCTGGAATCCCAATCCAGGTTTCAAAGCCTGGCTGGGCCACTGACACATGGATCACCCAAGTAATGTTCTGAAGCTTAAGAGATTTTACCAAATTTGCAAAAAAAAAAAAAATGAAGAGACCCCACCAACTGGGAAGAGATGCTATAGGGAGCAGCATCCAGTCAAGACTGACAACCACAGGCACCTCCTGGGAACCCTTCCCAGCTAGGCTCGTGACCTTCGCGACCAGGGAAGCCATGGTGATGGGAGAGGGCCTGAAGGAGACTGGCAGGATCTGGGTGGCTCCTGGGCTGAGCTTTGAGCAGGTTCCACCCCTATGACCCAGAAGACAGGGCCAGGACACAAAGTCAGAGGGAGTCCAAGCTGTGCAGTCCCAACCAAAGCCACAGCGTGACCCACCTGGCGCCCATCTTCTCCGAGCTGTGCAGGAGGAAGTCCCCAGGGCTAGAACTGCACCTGTGCCGGTGGTTGGTGGGGCCACGCGTGGTGTCCATTGTCGCCTCTTCTTGGCTCTCGGCTGAGCCCACGCGCCCCCCTGGCACGCCATATCTGTCCTGAGCCCCACTGAGACGTCACAGGTGCAGGGCTGGCGAGTACGTGCTCACCTGAGAGAGGAATTGGTCACTAAGGAGACTTGTCTCCGTGGCTTATACTCCTTGTCGCCATCACAGGCACACAACTCGCTCTCGACAGGTAATTTTCTTTCTCAATTGGTTTTTGGGTCCAACCGACGGCTCCCTCGGTGCGGGCTCCCACCGGTTCCCCTGCTATGCCAGTCTCCCCCTCCTGGCCAGGACTACCTTCAGGCGCCTGCGCCTGCCCCTCTCCCTGGTCCTGCTTACAGGCTGCTCAGCCCACATGTGTAGTGTGCCTCCACCACCTAGATTCGACTTCGCCCTGAAGGAACGGGGTCCTCTCCTGCAGACCATGATGGCCACCTCTCTGAGGACCCTGCCGCCTGAATCCTGGGGTCAAGCCCCAAAGAAGAAGCCCATGCTTTGCCCTGGGAACACGCTGACAGATGGACACGACCTCCACAAGGATCCCTCCTCTCAGCCCCAAGTAGACCCTCCTGCCTTCCCCACCTGAGCAGGTTGTCAGTCCCAAGAAACTGACACCATCCAGGCTCCCCCAGGAGATCAAGAGGAGGGACCAAGAAGAGCCCCAGAAGGTAATGAAAAAGGAGGATCTGGTTGAGACCAAAGAACAGGAGGTCAAGAAAAGGGCTCACCCCAACAAGGAGGAAGTGTCATTGACATCCAAGTCCCTAGAGACACAAGGAGAACTCTCTTCCTTGGGGTGCAATCCTGGGCTTCTGGAGGGAAACCTTCCTTGTTCATATTCAAAAAAGAACTTGGGCCGGGCACAGTGGCTCACGCCTATAATCCCTGCACTTTGGGAGGCGGAGGCAAGAGGATTGCCTGAGTCCAGGGGTTGGAGATCAGCCTGGGCAATTTGGCAAGACCTCATCTCTACAATAAATCAAAGAATTAGCCAGATACAGTGGCACACGCCTTTGGTTCCAGCTCCTTGGAAGGTTGAGGCAGAAGGATCCCCTGAGCCCAGCAGGTCGAGGCTGCAGTGGCCATGAGCATGCCACTGCACTCCAGCCTGGGTATCAGGGTGAGATTCTGACTCAAAAAAAATATTTAAAAATAAATAATAAATAATTTGAGTGAGAAGTTCCAGGTGTTTCCAATGAGCTCCTTCTGGGAAGAACATACTCATCCTAGCGCACACAGCTCTGCTGGGGAAGTCCAGCCCCTTGGGACAGATGAGACCATGCTCCCAGCCCTAGCCCCAGGCTTCTCCTTGAAGATGAAGAATCCACAAAGGAAATGCTAGAGTGGTCAGCTCTCCAGGCTTGCTGATGTTGTTGATGCTGGAGAAGGAGATGCAGGGCACCTAGCTGTCAGATACTCCACCTTGGGCTTTTCCCTACTCCGAGCTGCCAGTCGTAGGCCCTACCAAGGACAAGGTTGATTCCACTGCTACTATTTCTGCCACCTCCACTGCAACAGTTGTGGGATAGAGAGGAGTTGCCCCTCAAACACAATGTCCTTGCACAGTTCCTTGGGGAAGAACAGTGGGAGTAAAAAAAAAATAATAACAAAATCTTGGAGGATAAGATGGAGGCTTTGGAGGATAAAACAGAAGACATGGCAAATGGCAGTGCCACCCAATCTGACTTTTTTTTCCCAAACCTGCTGGGAAGATGACACTCCCTACCTTTGGCCACTTGTACTTTGCAGGTCTTGGCTTCTTCTATCACCCTGACTTGGCCCAGCTGGCTGCCAGCTCTCCTATCCTGCCTGTTCTTCTGTCTCCTAGACCCATACCCATCTCCTCCAAGACTCATTCCTGCAGAAGGAAGTCCCAGACATACATGTGTGTGGATTCCCATTCCTCTTTTTTCCTACCTCACCCCTCATTCTGTCCATTCCACCAAGATCCCTGTTATCCTTGGCAATTCTATAAACTCCACAGGATTCATTTCTAGCATCTTAGATACCACATCTGCTCTCTTGACTTCACAGCCCACTTCAGACCCTGGAGTCATTTACATTACAATATTCCTCTTTCGAAGGCTATCACTTTCAGATCCACCTCCAGCATCATGGTGAGTGCTCTACCATTTTCCCCAATCCAAATTTCTGTGCAGTAGCACTCTGGAAAGTCATCAGTCACATCTACCCACCTATATTTTATCCAGTCCCACTCCAACTTTTAACCATCTCTTTGACTGGAAACTACCCATTAGCCCAAACCTAGGACTTTTAACCATCTCTTTGGCTAGAGACTACCCATTAGCCCAAATGTAGGACATTCAATGGGCAACAGCAGGGACCCTGTCTCCTCACTGCATTGTTTTGACAAGACTTCCTATCACAGTTCCTCCAGTGACCTCTGCTCTAGTGAGCAGTACCTACCGTATCACCATTATCCAAGCCAACCTTTGATTCCAGTGTTGTAGGTACCTAATCTCCTTCCAAGTCTGTTGGCTTCCAGTCTCCCCCTGTACCCAGGAATGGTTCTCCATTCACACAGAGCACCTGAGGCCCCATTGCTAAACATAAGGTGTACATCACTGTGGATTTGTAGGAAGCCCTATAGTCTCCCTTTCAGTAGAAACACCAGTGAACCACTCAGCTGGGTTCTTCCTTGTGACTTTAGAGTAACCAGCAATGTTGACTTGTATTTGGAGATTCCTGATGAGAACAACAGTACCTGTGATATAAGGGAGAAAACAGTCACTGAGACACCCTGGCACCTGCTAAGAGCTTCTGGAGCCACCATTTTATGGATGACTCTTCTCATGGATCTCAACCAATAACAAGAAGGTCTCTCCCAACATACAGTTTCCAGAAGAAAACATTGGTCCACAAGAAAGGTACTCAGTCTCTTTAAGGTATACTTAACCTCTCTAATTATATAAGTCAGAGGCCCAAAACCTCAATAGTCATGCGTGCATGTGTGCAAAAGTGTGTGTGTATGGGAGACCAGGGAGCAGACCAATTCAGTTAGAAGACACTGTATTTGAGACATTCTACCATGAAAAGTAGAAGAGACCTGCATGTACCATAAGCCTGGCTTCACTGTGAACCTGGATGACCCAAGCACTGGGCCAGATCTCTCTAGCCTTGATACTGGTAGAATAAGCACTGTTTTAGGTGCTTCTCTCCCCTTACAGATTTGACTCAATGGCCCCTTATCTTTCCCAGATGTATTGTACACAAAACTTTGTTCTTGTTAATCTGCCTCTGCTCACATGCCTTTGTTCTTTGACAATTGTGGAGGGAAAATTGACATGTGTAAGGGTTGGTGTGTTTTGAACCAGACTTCATGCAAAATATTCTGTGCCCAAGGACAAGAATGAGGAAGTCACTATCTTTATGACTTCACACATTGAGCCCTGACATCTGTGTATGAAATCAGAGTGTAAGCGATTACAGCCTAGAGTCAACAAAAAATAATATCCTAAGCCCCCTAACCAACGAATAGACCACCTCTTGTGGCTAAGAGACCTCAGAGAAACCTGAAACACAGAGTGCCAGGCCACGACAGAAGAGGAGTAGACACCCGTTCTAGTATTCCCTCCCTTTGAGGGTTTATGCTGACTGGCATTAACATTAAAATGCAGATCATAAGACTGACAAAACAGTTTTTTTGTGGCAGTAAGATATCAAATTTCAACCTGACTCAGATATACTATCACCTGTTCTCTGAGGACTGTTATCCATGAGACAGCAACTACCTAACAAGGGCCTTGGCTACCACAACACTGTTATTTTAGTTTAAGCATCCTTTCTGCTGACTTCTTAAATCTTTAGACAAAGTTGAACTCTTTAACAAACTGCCAATCAGAAAATCTTTGAATCTACATATATATACTGTATCAGCCCCTACAGCACTATGTCCCACCCTTCTGGGCCAATCCAATGTATATTTTGCATGTATTGGTTGATATCTTTGCCCATAACTTCTGTCTCCCTAAAATGTATCAAACCAAACTGTAATGTGACTACTTCAGGCACACTGTCTCATGATCTCTTGAGATTGCTGTACTCTGGGCCATGGTAGTTCATATTGACTCAGAACAAACCTCTTTAAATTTTTTACCTAGTTTGGCTTTTTCATGAGTACAGGAAGAAATGTGGTTCAGATAAGGGAAAGACCAGTGACCCACGCTTGCTTCTTCCCTCTATTCTTTTTCTCAATTCTTCTATTCTTCTCACTCACTGGAGATTGTATTCTCCCTGATGTGTGTCCAGAAACTATACTTGTTAATTTAATTTTTTTTAATGATTTAATGTCTCTTTGGTCAATTTTACTTAGGTCAGTCATCCTCACAGATTCCCACTTCAACCAGAGAGGCTGGACTTGGCATCTCTCTTCTTGCATCTGTCATCCATTTTGTTTTCATTTATCTATTGCATGAACTTTTACATTTTGTCATGCAATTGCAGCAAAGTATTGCATATTTTAACATATTTACTCTGAGGTCTAGCTGGGAATTGTGCACTTACAAGTCTCAAGAGAGGACTGTGATCTATGGATGTGTGCTCCAGTGCCCATTTTCAATGGGCAGCACAGTTGGTTCCATGTTTTTGCTATTGTGCACAGATATCTTTTTTATAGAGTTCCTCCAGGTATATTCCCAGGGGGAGGACTGCTGGGTCATATGGCAGATCACTTTCTAGTTCTTTTAGGAATTTCCACACTGTTTTCATAGAGGTTAAACTAAACCCCAATTTCTCAACAAACTAATCTTCAACAAAGCCTCCACCAACTACCACTTGGGAAAGGAGAACTATTCAGTAAATGGTACTGGGAAAACTGCCTGACCATGTACAGAAGAATCAAACAGAATCCATACCTATCACCACACATAAAAATTGAGGCTCACGGAAACAAACAGATTCTAATTGCTACAGTCATTATATAGATCTTGAAGACACGTCTAGCTGTAAGAAAACTCTCTAGAAGTGGAATAGGCACCAAGATGTTCAGCATCATTGGGTGCTGACAGTCACACAGATGAGCTGACTCACAATGGCACCTGGGGACAAAAAGGGCCAGTGACAGATCTCCAGGAACAGGAGGTAAGGCACACCATGCAGGTAAGTACTATGGTTAGTCGGGAGTAGAGGGAGTAGGATAGAAAGCCTGAGCAAGATCCCATATTTGGTTTCTGTCTCCTGAAGACCCACTGTGGTCACTGTCAGGTGTCCTTTGGGCTGGGGCCCTTCACCTAGAGTGAGAAGCAGGATGTTCACTATCATCAGGGGTGGGCAGCAATGTAAGCATAAATGACCAGAAAGATTCTAGGTGTTGAAGGGTGACAGGTCTTCTGGAAGCCCTGATACATAGCAGTCAGTACTGCTTTCCTTCATCAGCCACCAGAGTCTTGTCAGACACTCTTCAAATGATCATTTTTTTCTTTTTTATGTATTTACTTTTTTATTTATTTACAATTCAGGATTAGTTATACAAGTGGTCATCACACAGGCAAAGTTGGGCCTCCCTTTGTTCCCCACTTCACCTGGTTTGAGATCAGGTACCCTTATTGATTTTATGTACAACCACACCTTCTTTCCCTGGCAGTTTCCTGCTACTGCCGGTCACTTTCTTACAGAATTATGGTAAATGTTCAGGGTTTGCTTATGAGTGAGAACATGTGGTACTCAGATCTTTGTTTCTGTGTTAGATCACTGAGTATTATAAACTCTAAATCCATCCAAGTTGCTCTGAAGTCCTTAATTTTGTCTTTCTTTATGGCTGCATAATCTTCCATCATGTATATGTACCACATTTTGTTTTATCCCAGTTCATTTTTGATGGGCAGCACGGTTGGTTCCATGTTTCTACTATTGTGAATAGTGCTGTAATAAACATGCATGCACAGGTATCTTTTTTATAGAGTTTCTCCAGGTATATTCCAAGAAAGGACTGCTGGGTCATATTGCAGATCAATTTCTAGTTCTTTTAGGAATTGCCACACTGTTTTTCATAGAGGTTAAACCAAACCTCAATTTCTCAACCAACTGATCTTTAACAAAGCCCCCAACAACCACTTGGGAAAGGAGAACCTATTCAGTAAATGGTGCTGGGAAAACTGCCTGACCATGTGCAGAAGAATGAAACAGGATCCATACCTATCACCACACACAAAAACCAACTGCAAATGGATCAAAAACCTAAACATAAAACCTCTAACTTTAAGAAAAATAGAAAACACAGGACACACCCTCTGGAAATTAGAATAGGCAACCGATCCCTGATCAAAACCCCAAGTACCCATGTAATAAGTGGGACCTCATCAAACTGAAAGCTTCTGCAAAGCAAAAGAAACCACCAAGAGTACAGGGAGACAGCCCACAAAATGGGAAAAAGTATTTGCCGACTGCAAATCTGACAAAAGTCTAACATCCAGAATCTATAAGGAACACAAATGTGTTGAAAGGAAAAAAGCAAACAGCTCCATTAAAAAGTGAGCAAAGACATGAATAGACACTTCACAAAAGAAGACGCATGAGCAGTCAACAGGCACATGAAAAAATGATCAGTCTCACTAATCATCAGATAAATGCAAATCAAAACCACATTGAGATACCATCTAACTCCAGTAAGAATGACCATTATAAATAGAACAAAAAAGAGCAGATGCTGCAAGGATGTGGAGAAAAGACAATTTTTTTCTTTCAGAACACAAAATGCAAATATCTCCTATATATGCCAAATTGCAGAAACTAATTTTGCATATCTCATTTCACTAGAGACTTACAGCATGCCTTCAATGTCAAAACCCCATATTTTCATGGAGGAGGGAGGCTGAGGGAGAGGGGTCAAGGAGGTTTTTGTATCTTACTCAGATAGAAAGTAGTAGGACCAGGATAGAAAACCAGTTCTGACAGCTATAAAACTCCTCTTTTTACACTTGAGGCATCAGTGCATGCATCAAAGAGAATCACAGAAGTATAGCACACATGTTCCTTGTAGGCATATCTTTTGGTTGTAGGTAGTTTCAACATAAAACAGTTAATCAGCATATTTAATGCTATACCACTCCTTTCACCAATTAGAACAGTCCAATAATATGGGTTTATTTAATAAAGCAAATAAGCAAACATATGAAAAAAAATACATACAAAAAAAGGGAATAGTCAATGTGTACAGAATGGTACAAAACATTTGCAAACCATAGTACTGATAAGGGATTAATCTCCAAAATATCGAATGCATAACTACAACTCAATAACAGCAACTACATCAAAACCTTCACAGCCTGATTAAAAATGGACTGAGGACTTGCACAGATATTTGTTCCAAAAAGATTCACAATAGCCAACAGATCTAAGGATTTTAAAACTAAGAGAAAAGGCTTTCAAAAAACCCTATCAGATCACAATACAGAAATAAGAATCAAGAGAATGGGGCAAATTCTCCAGGAAATGTGGGATTAAGTAAAATATCCAAACTTAAGGCTCATCGATGTTCCTGAGGAAGAATAGAGGAACATTTCTAAACCTATTTGAGGGAAAAATTTAAGAAAACTTCCCTGGTCTTGCCAGATATTGAAACACCCAGATACAAAAAGCCCAAAGATCTTGTGGCAAAGTCGTTACAAACAAGTCATCTTCAAGGAATATCATCAGGTTATGCAGAGTCAATGGGAAGGAAAGAAAAAGTTATAAGTTAATAAAAACCCTTGGCAAAAAAGTTATAAGTTACAAAAGCCATCTGTAACTTATAAAGGCAAACCTATCGGGTTAACAGCAGACTTCACAGCAGACATTCTACAAGCCAATTGGGATTTGGGCCCTATCATCAATCCCCTCAAACAGAATAATTATCAGTAAGAAAATTTGTCTTTTACAAAATGAAATTATATATACGAAAGAGAAACAGAGACTTTCACAGACAAGGAAATGGTGAGGGAATTTGTCATTAGTAGACTGGCTCTATAAGAAATACTCAAAGAAATTCAAAACATTGAAACAAAAGATAAAAATTCATCTGTAATGAAACACCGGAAATTATATAACTCACAGAACCTATAGAACACCAAGGCAATGGAGAGAACAAAGCAACCAGGTAAAAATCAACTTAATGAATGGAATAGAACCTTATATTTCAATACCGAGACTTAGAAATAATAGTGTCAATGCCCCTTGAAAAATATAAAAATAAAAATAAAAAATTTAAAAACCCCACAATCCAAACATCTGCTCCTTTCAAGAGACTGACTTCTCAAACAAAGACTCCTATATATACAAGGTAAGAAAGTGGGAAAAAATATTCCATCCAATTGGAAACCAAACATGAGCAGTAGTAGCTATTCTCATACCAGATTAAACAGAATTTAAGATAACAAAAGCAAAAAAAAAGACAAATAGAGTCATTATGCAATGATAAAGATATCAATCCAACAACAAGATGTAACAATTTTAAATATATATGCACCTAAAATTAGAGCTCACAGTATTGTAAGACATATTTTATTGGACCTAAGAAAAAGATAGCAATACAATAATAGAGGAAGATTTCAACACTCAACTGATGTGATAGAAACTCATCAAGAAAAAAAGTCAACAAAGAAATAATGCAGTTAAAGTGGACCTTAGAGCAAATGGCTCTAACAAACAGCTACAGAATATTATACCACAAAGATACAGAATATATGTTTTTCATCAACACATGGAACATTCTCCAAGTTAGATTATGTCATAGGCCATAAATCAGGTCCCAATAATCAAAAAATTCAAACTTATACCAACCATGTACTCAAACCACAGTAGAATAAAATCAGAAATCATATTCATGAGGATCTCTCACAACCAAACATTAACTGAAAATTGAACAGTCTGCTGCTGAATGATTTGAGTCAACAATAAAATCAAGATGGAATTTTTAAATATTTCTTAGAATGAATGTCAACAATAACACAAGCTATCAAAACCTCTGCAACACATAATAAGCTAGATCATAGGAAAATGTATAGTGCTTAAGGCCTATCTTGGCAAAACTGAAAGGTTACACATGAACAACCTAATATCACCCTTCAAGGAAATAGAAAAAGATGAACCACCCAAACCCACAGTTAGCAGAAGAAAGAAATAACAAAGATTAGTTCAGAAATATACAAATCGAAACAAACAAAAAAATCCCAAAGAATCAACAACACAAAGTTGGTTTTTTGAAAAGGTAAACAAAATTGATAGAACACTGACTAGATTAATTAAGACAAGAAAGAGAAAGAAGATTCACATTAGTTCAGTCAGAAATGGAAATGGAGACACTACATCTGAGATTGTTATGAATACCTCCATGAAAATGAACTAGACTATCTAGAGGAAATGAATAAATTCTTGGGAGCGTGCAAAACACCAACCTTGAATCAGGAAGAAATAGAATCCCTGATAGACCAGCAATGAGTAGTGAGATTGAATAAGTAATTAAAAATCTCTCAACAAAAAAGAGTTCAGGGTCAATCTACCACAGTTTCAAAGAAGAACTGGTACCAATCCTACTAAAAATATTTTATGAGATTGAAAAGGAGGAAATTCTCCCTAACTCATTCTATGAAGCCAGTATTACCCTAATCCCAGCGTCAGGAAAAGACACAACAAAAAAAGAGAACTACAGACCAATAAAACTTTTGAACAGAGATGCAAAGTTTCTTAACAAAATACTAGCCAACCAAATCCAACAGCACAATAAAAAAATACTATCCAATAACTATGTAAAATGTATCCCAGGGATGCAAAGATGGTTCCATGTACACACATCAATAAATGTGCTTCGTTTCATAAACAGAAGTAAAAACATAAATCATATGATCTTTTAAATAGATGCAGACAAAACATTTGATAAAATCCAGCATCCCTTCTTAATAAAAACCCTTGGCAAAATTGGCATAGAAGGAACATAGCTCAAAATAGTAAAAGCCATATATAACTAACCTATAGCCTAAATCATACTAAATGAAGAAAAGTTGAAATCATTCCCCATCAGAACCAGAACAAAAGTAAGGATGCCCACTTTTACCACTCCTAGTCAACATAGTACTGGAAGTTCTAACAGTACAGTCAGGCAAATGAAAGAAGTAAAAGATATCCAAATTGGAAAGAGAAAACCAAACTATCTCTATTTGCTGATGATATGATCTTATACCTAGGAAATCTTAAAGACTATTTCAAGAATCCTGGACTTGCAAAATGAATTCAGTAGAGCCTCAGGTCACAAAAACAACACACACAAATTACTCTGCTATACATTAATACAGACCAAGATGAGAATCAAATCAGAAACTCTACATCATTTATAATAGTGGCCAAAAAATCAAAATACTTAGGAATAATATTTAACAAAGAATGTGAAACATCTACAAAAATTACAAAACACTAATGAAAGTACTCATAGAGCACACAAATAAATGGAAAAGCCTCCCATTCTAATTAATTGGAAGAATCAACATAGTTAAAATGATCATATAACCTAAAGTAACCTATAGAACCAATGCAATCACTATGAAACTACCAATGTCATTTTTCACAGAATTAGAGAAAACAATCCTAAAATTTATATGGAACCAAAGAAGAGCCCAAATAGCCAAAATAATCTTCAACAGAAAGAACAAAGCTGTAGGCATCACATTATCCACTATATCCCAAGGGTATTGCAACCAAAGCAGCATGTCCTGGTACCAGAGCAGACACATGGACCAATGGAACAGAATAGAGAATCCAGAAATAAACCCAAATACCAACAACCAATTGATCCTTGACAAAGTAGACAAAAACATACGTTGGAGAATGGATACCCCACCAACCAATGGTGCTAGAAAGGTTGAACAGATGCATGCAGAACTGGAACTTGATCCCTATCTATTACCATATACAAAAATTACTCAAGCTAGATTAAACAACTAAATCTTCTAGATGATGGCCTAGACTAATGATTTATGGCAAAAACTCCAAGAGCAAATGCAACAAAAACAAAAATAAATGGAACTCAAACTAAAAAGCTTCTGCACAGCAAAAGAAACTAACAGACAACTTACAGAATAGCAGAAGATATTTGCAGACAACACAGCTAATGATGAATGTTCAGTATCTACAAAAAAAGAAATCAAACAAATCACCAAGAAAAAAACACATAGCTTTATTTAAAATTGGGAAATGACATGAACACACATCTCTCAAAGTAATATGTAAAAATGACCTAACAAACATATGAAAAGAAATTCCTCTTCTCTACTAGGGAAATGCAAACTCAAACCACAATACCACATTTCCCCAGTCAGAATGGCCATTTTAAAAAAAAATAAGAAAATAATAGATGTTGGTGCAGATGCTGTGAAAATAGAACACGTATGCTATTAGCAGGAGTGTAAATTCCTACATACCTCTATGGAAATTGGTGTGACATTATTTTTCAAAGAACAAAGTCAATGCACCATTTGATCCAGCAATCCCACTATTTGATATCTACCCAAGATGTCATACATTGACTCACATGTTTACAGCAGCACAATTAACAATTACAAAGATGTGGAATCAACCTAAATGCCTATCAACTGAACAAAGAATCATAAAAATGTGGTGTATGTGTGTGTGAGTGTGTATTTCACTATGGAATATTGCTCAGTCATAAACAGGATGAAATAATGCTTTTGCAGCATCCTGGATGGAATTGGAGGAGAAAGGTTGAAAAATCACCTATCAGCCGGGCTGGATGGCTCAGCCTGTAATCCCGCGCTTTTGGGAGGCTGAGGTGAGTGAATTGCCTGAGCCCGCGGGTTCGAGACCCGCCTGGGCAACTTGGCAAGACCTCATCTCTACAATAAATCAAAAATTAGCCAGGCATGGTAGTGCATGCCTGTAGTTCCAGTTACTTGGAAGGCTGAGGCAGAAGGATCGCTGGAGCCCAGCAGGTCGAGGCTGCCGTGGCCGGGAACGGCCACTGCACTTCAGTCTGGGCGACAGAGTGAGACTCCAACTCAAAAAAAAAAAAGAAAAAGAAAAATCACCTATCGAGTACAATGTGCACCAGTAGGGGTAGTGGGTACACTTAAAACCCAGACTTCTTCACCTGTATACAATACAGCCATATAACAAAAAACTATCTGTACCAATAAGCTATTGTAATTTTTTTTAAAGATAAGTAGATTCAAAAGCACACATAAGCACAACGAGATACTACTTCACACCTATCAGAATGTCTATCATCAAGAAGACAAAAGTGTTGGTTAGGATGCAGAGAAATTGGAATTACTGTACAAAGTTGGTGGGACTATATTAGAACAACCAATATGAAAAACAGTATGGCGGTTCCTCAACAAATTAACAAGGAAATTACCATATAATCCAACTATTTCATCTTTGGGAATTAATACAAAAAGTGGACATCAGGACCCTGAAGAAATATTAGTACTTCCATGTTTATTGAAGCATGATTAATAATAGACAAGATGCAAAAATAAGGTAAATGTCCATTAAAAGATCAATGGATGAAGAAAAACAACAAAAAAGGGAGAGAGAGGAACAACAACAGCAACAGCAAAAACACAAGGAATTCCCTTCCCAAAAACATATAATAAAGTACCAAATATAATCAACATACCAGTAATAACTTTAAATGTAAATAACTTCAATGCACCAAATAAAAGATGGTTCATAAAACATAATTATAGAATCTCAGAGGGTTCATAAAAAAAAGTTATAAAACAGAACAAAATGCTACTCAGCTACTTGCTGTTTATAAGAAACGCACTTGAAACATGGCATAGGTTAACAGAAAAAGAATGGATTAAGAAATATTATTATAACATGTCTTAAAAAGAACAAAGCAAAAGTGGTTAATTCATTATTAGATAAAGTGATCTCAAAGCCAAGAAAATCACTAAGTGCACAAGAGCAGAGTCCTATAATCATTCAAGAAATTGAATTTCTTTTAAAATTTCTAAAGCAATAATCCCCAGATTGCTTAATCAGTTTTGCCAAACATTTTAAGAATGATTAACACCAATTTTACATACTGTTTTCCAAAAAAACTAAAAAAGAAGGAAGACATCTCAACTAATTTTGTGAAATCAGTATTACAAACAAGGCAAAAGAAAAAATATTTTAAAGAAAAAGAAAGTAAATAATAAAGAGAAAGGAGAAAGAAAGAAAAGTACAGAAGAATATGTTTTGTGAATTTAGATGTGAATTTTCAACAAATTTAGTACATTGACTCCAACAATGAATAAGAGAAAGTCTACACTAAAACAAAGTGAAATTTATTTCAGGTAAGTCTCGATCAATATTTTTAAAATTATTTAATGCAATTTACCAGATTAACATATTAAGAAAAAAATTAATACCCTCAATTAAGCAGAAAAAGTATTGGCTGAAATTCAAACTCTATTCATCACAAACTCCCTAAGATAAATAGAAATAGAGAACTAACTCTATATACAGAATTTCCATGATACCAGGAGTGTATGTTATACTTAATTGTGAAAGACCAAATGCTTTTCCCTGACACTGAGAACAAGACAAGGTTGTCTACACTCACCCTGGTTACCGTACATATTGTAGCACAAAAATGGAGACATAGAGCAAACTTAGAAATGTTAAAAAAAATTAAAAATACAATACTTGAAAAAATGTACTAGATTTACAGTAAAAAGGATACTGGAAAGAATTAATTAAATTGAGGAAAAATTTATAAAATTTATCCAATCTAAAAAAAAAGCAATAAGTTGGGAAAAAGTCAACACTAATTTCAGGGACTAGAGGAAAAGTCTAATAGGAATTCCACTGGCATCCTGAAAAGGGAAGAGATTGGTGCAGGAAAAATAAATTGAGGGAATAATATCTCAAATATTTGGTAACGATGTCAATTTAGAGATTCCAAAAGCATACCACAAACTGGAGAACTCAAAGGTATAGCTATACTTATTTTAATAATCTGCTGAATATTCAAGATAAAGAAGTATTCACATGCCATTTTTCAACATATTATATGTGGGTGAACAAGGATTTGAATAACTGCAGATTTCTTATCAGAAACCATGAAACAAAAATACAGTGTCACATCTTTAAAGCACAGACATGTGCTACATAATGACGTTTTAGTCAACATCAGACTGTATTCATGACAGTGGTCCTATAAGATTACACTGGAGCAGAAGAATTTCTATTGCCTAGTGCCATCGTAGATGCTGTGAAGTTATAGCATACACATTACTCTCATGTTTGTGGTGATGCCAGTGTAAACAAATCTACTACAAGCCAATCATATGCAAGTATAGGTCATACAATGATATGCACTACATAATACTTGACAGTGATTGTAAATGACTACATTAATGGTTTATGTATTTACTGCACTACACTTTTTGCAATTATTTTGTAATATACTTCTTCTACTTATCTAAAAAATTAACTGCAAAACAACCTTAAGGTCCTTCAAGAAGTATTCCAGAAAAAGACACTGTTATAGAAGATGACAGCCCCATATATGTTAATTGCCACTGAAGAAATTCCAGTGGGACAAGACATAGAGGAGGAAGATAGCGATATTGATGATTCCTGACTCTACATAGGCCTAGGCTAATGTGGGTGCTTGTGTTCTAATTTTTAAGGTTAAAAGTTTAAAAGGTTCTAAAGTTTAAAAGATTAAAAAATTTTAAAATAGAGAAAATCATTTAGAATAAGGATATAAACAAATAAGATGCTTCTGTACAGCTGTACAAAGTGTGTAATTTAAACTAAGTTCCACAAGAATTAAAAAGTAAAAAAATTATAAAGCAAAAACTAGCAGTAAGCTGAGTTTTATTTATTATTGAAGAAAGAAAATCATTTTTTATAAATTTAGTGTAGCCTAAATACAGCATTTATAAAGTCTATGGTGGTGTCAGTAATATCCTAGACCTTCATATTTTTTTGTGTCTCACTCACTGACATCCAGAGCAACTTCCAGTCCTGAAAGTTTTATTCACAGTAAGTACTCTCTACTAGTGTACCATTTTTAATCTTTTATAACATATTGTTACTGTACCTTTTCCATGTTAAAGTATGTTTAGATACAAAAATACTTAGCATTGTGTTCCCATTATCTACAGTGTTCAGTACAGTAACAGGCTGTTCAGGTTTGCAGCCTAGACCAAGAGGCTATACCATGTAGCCTGGTTGTATAATAGGCTCTACTATCTAGGTTTGTGTAAGTACATGCTATGATGTTTGCACCATGATAAGATCATCTAAAAATGCATTTTCCAGAAGGTATCCTTGTGGTTAAGCTACACACAACTATATTTATATGAGAGTACTTCCAACTATATATTATATACTCAGCAAAAATATCTTTCAGTATTGACATTAAATTAGACATTTTCCAGTGAAGAAAACCTACGAGAACTAGTTGCCAGTAAAGCTGCTCTTACCAAAAAAAAAAGAGAAAAGGAAAAGTCAGAGGAATTTTTTTCAGCCTGTAAGAAAATTATACATGAGGAAAATTTAGTATGTTAGCAATGAAGAAAGAGCACTAGAAATGGTCAAAACTTACTTTTCTAAGTTTTAAAAAATTTGCATGACTGTAATAAGCAAAACTTGTCAGTGTGAAAGGCGATAGAGTGTACACAGATAAAATAACAAGTCAACTACAGGCTAAAACTGAAGTAGACTTTGGGTTTAATTTGACAAGATAGTTCATCAAAAGAAGACTGGATTTTAAAAATGTGGTACATATACACGATGGAATACTATGCAGTCATAAAAAAGAACAA
>NW_007062891.1:0-637 GCF_000164805.1 Carlito syrichta
CGTGGTGGGGGCTTTGTCGAAGATGAGTTGGCTGATATATTGAGGTTTTGCTTCTGGAATCTCAATTCTATTCCATTGATCTATATGCCTGTTCCTGCACCAATACCAAGCTGTTTTGATGATTGTAGCTTTATAGTAAAGTTTGAAGTCTGGTAATGTGATACCATCTGCTTTGTTTTTTTTTTTTTTTTGCTGAGGATTGTTCTGGCTATTCTTGGACGTTTGTGTTTCCATATGAATTCCTGTGTTGTTTTTTCTAGGTCTGAAAAAAATGTTGCTGGGAATTTGATGGATATTGCATTGAATTTGTAGATTACCTTAGGTAAGATGGACATCTTCACAATGCTGATTCTTCCAATCCATGAGCATGGGATATTTTTCCACTTGTTTGTGTCATCTTTGATTTCTTTGAGCAGTGTTTTGTAGTTTTCCTTGTAAAGGTCTTTCACATCTCTGGTTAGGAAGATGCCAAGGTAATTCATTTTTTTGGTGGGTATTGTGAATGGAATTGTGTTTTTTATTTGGATTTCTGTTTGTTTACTGTTGGTTTAGAGAAATGCAATTGTCTTTTGTACATTTATTTTATATCCTGAGACTTTGCCAAAGGCCTTTATCAGTGTAAGGATGTTTTTGACAG
>NW_007062892.1:0-319 GCF_000164805.1 Carlito syrichta
AATTGAACAAAGTAAGAGGACATACATAAAGAATAGGAGACTGAACAAACAGAAGTAAAAGCAATCCCTCTACACCTGAATAACAGAATTAAAGAAGATGGTGATGCGGAGGGAAGGGAAAAGCAAGGAGGGGAAAAAAAACGCACAAATGAGGAAAAACCAAAGGAAGAATATAGGTCTCACACAGAACCTTGGGAGATCAGACACTGAAAAAAAAGATTCCAGAAAACAAACAATGAAGAGCCCCCAGAATGACTGGTCACATGCAACAAACCCAGACATCAAGACATTAATAGAGAGAATTAAAAAAATTGAGGAG
>NW_007062893.1:0-5743 GCF_000164805.1 Carlito syrichta
CTGCGGTCAGAGATCGTCAGGAGCCAGGACTTGCACACTCTTCCCAGAGTTATTAGGACAAGCAGAAGGATGGCTTGATTGTTATCTTTCCTTCTTTCTATTTTTTTTCCTTGAATGCTTTCTTCACCTCTAGGGAAGTGCATTCTAGCAGTGTGAACACCACTATTAACAACACTTGTAGCAATAATCAGCGAGTGAAAAATGGTGACCAGGATCTGCAAATGCACTGGCATAACCGTCTTCTGAGTTTACATTTGTGATCATGCCTTGGCATTCAAACATGGATAATTTATACAAAATTAATGTTGGCACCTTCTGAGGTGCAAAGATTTATGGAAGCAGTGCTTATTTTTCTATACATTAAAAAAGAAATAGAAATTGTTTCTGATCATGGTGGGTAATATTTTAAGCCTTTAAAAGTCTCTGTGCTACCTTCATGAGTCTGTGTTGCATTTGACCAGCTTGTTCCTCCAACTTGAACACAAGTTTTTTTTTTTTTTTAATCAATTTTTTAAATTATGATATTGTGGGGTACAGTTAAGGGTTAGGTATACAAATGTGCTCCATTCAGGCCCCCTTATTGATAACAAGTGTCTCCCCGTCCCCAGACAGATGTGTACTACAATTAGTCCCATCCCCCTTCCCCCCCATAGTTTCCCACCACTGTCAGTCATTTTCTTATGGTAGTGCGATGGATGATCAAGGTCCACTATATGAGTGAGAATGTGTGATACTCAGATCTTTGTTTCTGTGAGAGGTCACTCAGTATTATAGACTCTAGTTCCATCCAGGTTGCTGCGAAATTCATGATTTTGTTATTTTTTATGGCTGCATAATATTCCATCGTGTATACGTACCACAATTTTTTTATAGAGTCCTCTTTTGATGGGCAGCATGGTTGCTTCCAGGTTCTTGCTATTGTGAACAATGCTGCGATAAACATTCATGTGCAGGTATCTTTTTGATGGAGTGAATTGAGTTCTTCAGGGTATATTCCCAGTAGGGGGATTGCAGGGTCATATGGGAGGTTGATGTTTAGAGCTTTTAGGAATTGCCACACTGCATTCCACAGAGGTTGTACTAGTTTACACTCCCAACAACACTGTAGAAGTGTTCCCTTTTCGCCACACCCTCTTCAACAACTGTTATTTTTTGAGTTATTGATAATGGCAATTCTGAGTGGAGTTAGGTGGTATCTCAGTGTGGTTTTGATTTGCATCTCCCTGATGATGAGTGAGGTTGAGTATTCCTTCATGTGCCTGTTGGCTGCTCAGATGTCTTCCTTTGTGAAGTGTCTGTTCATATCTTTTGCCCATCTTATAATGGGGTTGTTTGTTTTTTTCTTTTCACTACGTTTGAATTCCTTGTAGATCCAAGATGTTAAGCCTTTGTCAGACCTGGAGTTGGCAAATACTTTTTCCCAGTCTGTAGACTGTCTCCCTTCTCTCTTGATGGTTTCTTTGGCTTTGCAGAAGCTTGTCAGTTTAATGAGATCCCACTTGTCTATCTTATCTCTTATGGCCTGTGGGTTTTGGGTTTTGTTCAGGAATTGGATGTCAGCTCCAATTTCCATGAGGGTATGTCCTTCATTTTCTAAGGTTCTTATGGTTTGAGGTTTTACAATTAGGTCTCTGATCCAATTGGAGTTAATTTTTGTGTATGGGGATAGATAGGGGTCCTGTTTCAATTTTCTGCATGTGGTCAGCCAGTTTTCCCAGCACCATTTACTGAATAGGTTCTCCTCTCCCCAGTGGTAGGTGGTGGAGGCTTTTTCGAAGATGAGTTGATTGAGAAATTGAGGTTTTGCTTCTGGAATCTCAGTTCTATTCCATTGATCTATATGCCTGTTCCTATACCAATACCAAGCTGGTTTGATGATTATAGCTTTATAGTAAAGTTTGACGTCTGGTAATGTGATACCACCTGCTTTGTGTTTTTTTGCTGAGGATTGTTCTGGCTATTCTTGGTCTTTTTTTTTTTCCATATGAGTTCCTGTGTTGTTTTTTGAGGTCTGAGAAGAATCTTGCTGGTAATTTGATAGGTATTGCATTGAATCTGTAGATTGCCTTAGGTAAGATGGACATCTTCACAATGTTGATTCTTCCAGTCAAAGAGCATGGGATATTTTTCCACTTGTTTGTGTCATCTTTGATTTCTTTGAGCAGAGTTATGTAGTTTTCATTGTAAAGGGCTTTCACGTCTCTGGTTAGGAATATGCCAAGGTATTTCTTTCTTTTTTTTTTTTTGTCTATTGTGAATGGAATTGTGGTTTTTATTTGGGTTTTTGTTTGGTTATTATTGGTGTAAAGAAATGCAATTATCTTTTTGCACATTTATTTTATATTCTGAGACTTTGCCGAAGGCCTTTATCAGTGTAAGGAGGTTTTTGACAGATGTTCTTGGGTTTTCAAGGTACACGTCATGTCATCTGCAAAGAGAGATAATTTGACTTCCTCTTTTCCTATTTGGATACCCCTGATTGCCTTCTCTTCTCTGATTGCTCTAGCCAAAACTTCCAATACTATATTGAACAAGAGGGGTGAGAGTGGGTATCCTTGTGTTGTTCCAGTTTTCAGGGAAAATGGTTCCAATTTTTGTCCATTAGGAGTATGCTGGATGTGGGTTTCTTGTAGATGGCTTTTATTACTTTGAGGTATGTTCCCCGTATGTCTAGATGTTCAAGGGTTTTTATCAAGAAGGAGTGCTGGATTTTATCAAAAGTTTTTTCTGCATCTAATGATATAATCATGTGGTTTTTGTTTTGACATCTGTTGATTATTTAATTACATTTATGGTTTTATGAATGTTGAACCAGCCTTACATCCCCGGGATGAAGCCTACTTGGTCATGATGGATGATTTTTGAGATGTATTCTTGAATCCGGTGCTAGGATCTTGTTGAGAATTTTAGCATCTATGTTCATCAAAGATATTGGCCTGTAGTTCTTTTTCTTTGTTGGATCTTTACCTGGTTTGGGTATCAATGTGATGTTAGCTTCGTAAAATGATTTGGGGAGAGTTCCATCTTTTTCAATCGCCTGGAATATTCTTCAGTAGGATTGGTATTAGCTCCTCCTTAAATGTCTTGTAGAATTCTGCTGGAAAGCCATTTCGTCCAGGGCTTTTTTTTTGTAGATTGTTTTCTTATTACATGATCGATTTCGTTGATTGTTATTGGTCTATTTAGGGTCTCAATTTCTTCTTGTTTCAACCTAGGCAGGTTGTTTGATGACAGAAAGTCCTCCATTTTCTTTAGGTTTTCAAGTTTGTTTCCATACAACTGTACATAGTAGTCTCTAATGATCTTTTGTATTTCTTCAGGGTCAGATGTGACTTCATTTTTGTGTTTCTGATGGTGCTTATTTGGGTTTTTTCTTTCTTTTTCTTGGTGATTCTAGCTAGGGGACAATTGATGTTGTTTGTCATTTCAAAGAACCAGGTTTTTGTTTCATTGATTTTTTGGTATTGTCATTTTGTCTTCTGTGTCCTGGATTTGGGCTTTTATTTTGGTGATCTGGATTCCTCTGTTGAAATTAGGGTTTTGTGGTCTTGCTTTTCCAGCTTTTTTAGGTGGCTTGTTAGACTGTTAATTTGTGTGCCTTGCATTTTCTTCATGTGCATGTGTAGGGATATAAAGTTCCCTCTTACTACAGCTTTCATGGTGTCCCAGAGATTCTGGTAAGATGTTTCTTCATTTTCATTTGTTTATAGGTATCTTTTGATCTCTATTTTGATTTCTTCATTGACCCAGGAGTTGTTTAGCATCATATTGCTTAGTGTCCATGTCTTTGAGATTTTTGGGGGAAACTTGTTGGTGTTAACGTTTATTTTTATTCCACTGTGGTCCAAGAAGTTGCATGGTAAAATTTCAGTCTTTTTAAATTTGCTTATACATGATTTATGGCCAATTATGTGGTTGATCTTAAAATACGTTCCATGCAGTGATTAGTAGAATGTGTATTATGTGGTCTTTGGATGCAGTGTCTGTAGGTATCAATTAAGTCCATTTGGTCAAGAGTCACATTGAAGTTCCGGATCTCATTACTGATTTTTTGTCCTGATGATCTGTCTAGGTTGTGAGTGGGGTATTAAAGTCCCCAGTTATGGTGGTGTTAGAGTCAATATCTTTCTATAGTTTTCCTAGGAGTTGCTTCATAAAAGTTGGTGCACCTATGTTAGGTGTATATATGTTTAGGATAGATATTTCTTGTTGATGGAGTGAACCTTTTATGATTATGTAGTGGTCCTCCGTCTTTTTTAATTTTTGAAAGCTTAAATGGCATTTTGTCTGAAATTAGGATTGTGACTCCTCCTTTGTGTTCCATTTGCCTGAAAATTTTTTTCCCATCCTCTTACCTTGTGTCTGTACATGTCCTTTCTAGTGAGATGGGTCTCTTGAAGGCAGTATATTGTCACCTGGTGATATTTTATCCATTTTGCCATTCTATGTCTTTTCAGTGGTGCGTTTAGTCCATTTACATTCAGGCTAATTATTGAAATGTGAGAGTTTGTCCCTATCATAGAGTTCTTATAGAGTTGTTGTTCTTCCACTTGTTTTTTTTTTTTTGTCTTTCTTTTGGTTTAGGGGTTGGTTTATGTGTATCTTATTCTTTTTCCTGTACTCTTGTGAATAACGTTTTTTTTCCCTTTTCTTCTGTGTTTAGTACTTTCTTAAGTGTTTCATGTAGAGGTGGTTTGGTGGCAATGTAAGTTCTTAGGGATTGAATATCTGGGAAAGATTTTAATTATCCCTCACTGATGAATCTTAACCTGGGTAGGTAGGTTATTCTTGGTTGAAATTGTTTGTCTTTTAGGACTTTGAAGATAGGGCCGCAAGCTCTCCTAGCCTGCAGGGTTTCTGTAGATAAATCTGCTGCTATTCTAATTGGTTTTCCATGGAAGGTGATCTGGCCTTTTTCTCTTGCTGCCTTTAGGATTTTTTCTTTCACGCCTACTTTGTTTAGGCACATTATTATGTGTCTAGGAGTTGGTCTTCTCATTTGTTGTCTTGCAGGGGTTCTCTGAATCTCTTGTGTTTGAAATTTTGCATCATTGATTAGATAAGGGAAGTTTTCTTGAATGATCTCATGGAAGGTTTGTTCCAGTGTGGTCTCTGTCTCTCTTTCTGTCTCAGGAAGGCCAATTACTCTTAGGTTAGGCCTCTTGAGGTAATCACTCATCTCTTGAAGGTTTTCTTCTGTCTTTTTGAGCTTGTTTTCTGTGTTTTTAAGAGTTTGGGTTAGTTCTATATTTTGGTCCTCAAGCTCTGAGATTTTTTCTTCTGCTTGGGTAATTCTGCTTTCCATGCTTATCAGTTTGTAATTTATTTCATTCACAGTATACTATTATTTCAGATATCAGCTCCTTTCTAGTTTCTTCTTGAGTCTCCTCAATTCTTTTTAATCTCTCCATTAATGTCTTGATATCTATGTTTGTAGTTTGAAACCAGTCATTCTGGGGGCTCTTCATTGTTTGCATTCCAAAGTCAGTTTTCTCCATGTCTGTCCTCCCAGGGTTCTGGGAGAGAACCATATTCTTCTTTTGGTTTTTCTTCATTTGTGTAGATTTTTCTCTCTCTCCTCCTTTCCCTCCCCTTCTTTAATTCTGTTTTTCAGGAATGTGTGATTACTTTTGTTTCACTTGTATATTCCCCTGTTCTTTCTTATGATGGTCCTCTGGCTTTTTTCACTTTTGAGGTTGGAGTGTGGGCTGTGGGCTGTACTTTTCACAGTTTTGAGGTTTAA
>NW_007062893.1:7202-8334 GCF_000164805.1 Carlito syrichta
GTTCTGTTCCCTTACACAAGCTTGAGGTTGCACACTGAGTGCCTCAGCCAGGGTGGGCCCGGGGCCCCAGAGCTCCAAAACTCCAAAGGGCAGGTGGTGGCCCTGGGTCCCTCACAGGGCACTTCAGCCAGAAATTGAGCCGGTATCTCTGAGGGGCAGGCGTCCAGAGCCTCCCTGGTTGACAGGCAGTTTGGTTCTGGCTGCTGGGCAAGATGATGTAGCCAGAGAGGAAGCTGAGAGCCGGGACTCCTGAGCAGGTGGGAGTCACATATAGTGGAGCAGCCGCAGTCGGAGGCCACAATATCTGGCCCTGCGTGGGACTGAAGGTCCCTGGGCCTCATACCAGTGCAGCTGACGGTAGGCAGGGGGCTGCAGGAAGAAAAGTAAGACTCTTTTCGGGAACTCATGTTCAGAGAGTCCCACAAATCCACCTATGCCATCGCCATCTTACCAGAACTGACCAAAACAGATTCTAAATTTGCAAAAAGACAAAGATTTCTATGTTAAGTGCTCTAAGCAATGGGAAAAAAATCCCATGTGGCAAGCAGTCCCCAGGAGAGTCGTTTACAAAGCCTTCTTTTATTGGGTCACTCTGCATTTATTGTTTGTCTCTGAAAAGGAAAAGAGGAAAGAGAAAAAAATGGCAAAGAAAATGAAAAGAAGTGACAAGAGAAGACATGCATGTTTAGATGAATGGTTTTTAATTATTTCATTTACTCAAATGTCAGTTTGTCAAGTGTATTCAAGGGACTGGTCTAGGTGCTGGGGGAGGAAAACATAGTCCCTGTTCTCACAGAGTTTATGTTTGTGAAAGAGAGAAACAATAAACAAGCAGTGAGGAGATCTCAGCTGTGCAAATGCCCATGAAGAAAAAGCTGGGCTGAGAGGCCAGGAAGGGCGCACAGGTAGGGGAAATCTTCTCAGAAGAGGAGACATTTACACAGACATGAGTCAAGCAAGGGCAAAAGCATGTGGCTATCTGGAGAGCAGGCACTGGAGCCCACATGGAGACACAGGCACCACAGCCTGGGAGGGCACCACACTGTGAGCTGAAGGCAGAGAGGGGTGTGGGCAGGCCAGCCAGCGGAGGCCAGGAGGGCACCAGGGCCAGAGCTGTGGAGCCTTATGGGTC
>NW_007062894.1:0-713 GCF_000164805.1 Carlito syrichta
ATAGCTTGACTTCCTCTTTTCCTATTTGAATACCCCTGATTGCCTTCTCTTCTCTGATTGCTCTAGCCAGAACTTCCAATACTATATTAAGCAGGAGGGGTGAGAGTGGGCATCCCTGTCTTGTTCCAGCTTTCAGGAGAAATAGTTCCAGTTTTTGTCCATTTAGGAGTACGCTGGCTGTGAGTTTCTCATAGATGGCTTTTACTATTTTGAGGCATGTTCCCCATATGCCTAGCTGTTCGAGGGCTTTTATCAAGAAGTGGTGCTGGATTTTATCAAAAGCTTTATCTGCATCTAATGATATAATCATGTGGTTTTTGTTTTGACATCTGTTGATGTATTTAATTACATTTATGGTTTTATGAATGTTGAACCAGCCTTGCATCCCAGGAGTGAAGCCTACTTGGTCATGATGGATGATTTTTGAGATGTGCTGTTGAATCTGGTTCACTAGGATCTTGTTGAGAATTTTAGCATCTATGTTCATCAAAGATATTGGCCTGTAATTCTCTCTTTGCTGGATCTTTACCTGGCTTGGGTATCAATGTGATGTTAGCTTCATAAAATGATTTGGGGAGAGTTCCATCTTTCTCAATTGCCTGGAATACCTTCAGTAGGATTGGTATAAGCTCCTCCTTAAATGTCTTGTAGAATTCTGCTGGAAAGCCATCTGGTCCAGGGCTTTTTTTTTTTGTAAGTAGTTTTCTTATTAT
>NW_007062895.1:0-661 GCF_000164805.1 Carlito syrichta
TAGTCAGCCACTAAGTGAGCCTACTCGTCAGCTGACATAACTAGTTGGGCAGCCTGTGAGCTCGCTGGTCAGCTGAATTTAGTCTGCTGGCGAGTGAGCCAACAACTCAGAAGACTTAACTAGTCCACCAGCGATAGAGCCGACTGGTGAGCCAACTTAACTAGTTGGCTGGACAATGAACCAACAGGTGAGCTGCCTTAACTAGTTGACTGGCAAGCGAGCTGACTCGTGGTCTGACTTAAATAGTCGGCTGATGAGGAAGCCGATTAGTTAGCTGACTTATTGTTCTGCGAGTGACCCTACAAGTTTGTCAACTGGTTGGCAGGCAAGTGAGTCGACTAGTTAGCTGACTTGATGGAAAGTGAGCAAGCCTAATAGTTAGCTGACCAAATAGCTGAGTTGCTAGCAGACAAGATAGCTAAGTAACTAGCTGATTTGCTAGCTGACTAGATTAGCTAACTGACTAGATAGCTGGCTATCTAGCTTGCAAAACTAGCTAGCAAAAAAACTAACTAACTATCTATCTTGCTGACTCAACTAGCTAGCAATCTGACTCCTGGTTAATTGACTTAACTCTCTTGCTGAGTAGCTAGCTGACTAACTAGCTGACTTAACTAGCTAGTTGACTAGCAACCTAGTAGTTAGCTGACTTAACTAGCAA
>NW_007062896.1:0-301 GCF_000164805.1 Carlito syrichta
ACTCCAGTGGAATTTCTCCATTAAATTTATTTCCACTCTATTCCTATCCATTCCATTTATCCCCATTCCATACCTCTCCATTCCATTTAATTCCATTCTATAACATTCCATTCCATTGCATTCCATTTCAGTCCATTGGATTCCATTCCATTCCACTTCTTCTCCATTTACTTATCTCTTTTCCTTTCCATTCCTTTCCAATTGCATTCCATTCCATTCCTCTCCATTATATTCCACCCTTCTGCATTCCATTCCTTTTCCGCCATTATATTCCTCTCCATTCCATTCTCTTAAATTCCTT
>NW_007062897.1:0-351 GCF_000164805.1 Carlito syrichta
CCATGCCACTCCACTCCATTCCACTCCAGTGCATTTCATTCCATTCCTCTCCATTCCATTGCATTCCTCTCCGTTCCATTCCTCTCTATTCCTTTCCATTCCTTTCTTAATCATTCCATTCCTTTCCATTCCATTGCATTCCTCTCCAATCCATTTCATTCCTCTCCTTTCCCCTCCATTCCATTTCATTCCATTCCATTCCTCTCTTTTCAATTTCATTACATTCCAATTCATTCCATTCAATACCATTCCATTCCACTCGATTCCATCCTTTCCACATCATTCCACTCCACTCCATTCCATTTCATTGCTAGCCATCCCAATCTATTCTATTCCAGTCAACTCCACTCC
>NW_007062898.1:0-677 GCF_000164805.1 Carlito syrichta
CATGCCAGTTAATTCAACAAGATAGAAATCAGGTCAGCAAGTTAAGACAGCTAGTTAAGTCAGCTGGCTAGCAAGCTTGTTGGCTACGTTGTGACCTATTTAAGTCTGTTGGCTAGTCATCTGGTTAGCTAATTATGTCACTTAGTTAAGTCAGCTGACTATCCAGATGGCTAGAGGGGTACAGAGCTAGTTAAGTCCACTGCCTAGCCATCTGGATATCTGGTTATGTCAGCTAGTTTAGTCACCAGGCTGGCCAACTGTCTAGCTCGTTAATCAACTAGTTAATTCAGCTGGATAGCCAGATGGCTAGCTAATCATGTCAGGTTTTTACGTCAGTTGGATAACCAGCTCGCTATATAGTTAAAAAGCTAGTTAAGTCAGACGGCCAATTAAGTCAGCTAGTTATACCAGCTACACAGCTACTTAATTCAGGTAGTTAAGTCGGCTAGCTAGCTAGATAGCAAGCTATGTAGGTAGCTAGATAGTTAGCAATGTAGCTAGCTAGTTAATTCAGCTAGTTATGTCAGCTAGCTAGTTGGGTAGTTAGCTAGTTAAGTCAGCTAGTTAAGTCAGCTGGCTAGCAAGTTGGCTAGCTGGTTGTCAGCTAGTTAATACAGCTGACCAGCCAACACTCTGGCTACTTAAGTCAGCTAGTTAGTCAGCTGGTCAGCCAGCTG
>NW_007062899.1:0-318 GCF_000164805.1 Carlito syrichta
ATCAGGTTTGACTTCTAGAGGTTCTGAACTGAGGCAACATCATTTTTTTCATTCTATACAATGGGATACTATGATGTCAATTAAAATGAAACAGCTCTGTATATACTGAAATTAGATGCATATGTGTGTAGAAAGATACATGATTGAAAGATATAGATAGATGATAGAAGATGGATAGATAGATAGATAGATAGATAGATAGATAGATAGATAGATAGAAAATAAAGCAAGGCAAAAAGTAGTGAGTCGTTTATGCTACCTTTTGTGTGGATAAAATAAAAACCTCGCCGGGCTCGGTGGCTCAGCCTGTAATCCCGC
>NW_007062900.1:0-363 GCF_000164805.1 Carlito syrichta
GTGACTCTGGACCAAATGAACTTAATTGATACCTACAGAACACTCCATCCAAAGGCCACAGAATACACATTCTACTCATCACCACATGGAACATATCTCTAAGATCAACCACATAATTGACCATAAATCAAGCTTACGCAAATTTAAAAGAACCGAAATTCTACCATGCACCTTCATGGACCACAGTGGAATAAAAATAAACATTGACACCAGCAAGGTCCCCCCAAAACCCACAAAGACATGCACATGAAACAGCATGATGTTAAACAACTCCTGGGTCATTGATGAAATCAAACAGAGATCAAAAGATACCTGGAAACAAATGAAAATGAAGAAACATCTTACCAAAATCTCTGGGACACC
>NW_007062901.1:0-444 GCF_000164805.1 Carlito syrichta
AGATAATATAAAAAATCAATGAAACAAAAAGCTGATTTTTCGAAAAGATAAACAAGATTGATTGTCCCCTAGCTAGACTGACCAAGAAAAAAAGAGAAAAAACCCAAATAAGCACAATCAGAAACACAAAAGATGAAGTCACATCTGACCCTGAAGAAATAGAAAAGATCATTAGAGATTACTACATACACTTGTATGGAAACAAACTTGAAAACCTTAAGGAAATGGAGGATTTTCTGACATCACACAACCTACCTAGGTTGGAACAAGAAGAAATTGAGACCCTAAATAGACCAATAACAATCAAGGAAATTGACTACATAATAAGAAAACTTCCTACAAAAAAAAGCCCTGGTCCAGATGGCTTTCCAGCAGAATTCTACAAGACATTTAAGGAGGAGCTGTTTCCGATCCTACTGAAGGTATTCCAGGCCATTGAAAAAG
>NW_007062902.1:0-942 GCF_000164805.1 Carlito syrichta
GGGTTTGAGACCCGCCTGGGCAGCGAGACCTCATCTCTACAATAAATCAAAAAATCAGCCGGACGTGGTAGCGCATGCCTGTAATTCCGAAGAAGTTGAGACCCTAAATAGACAAACAGCAATCAAGGAAATCGACTATGTAATAACAAAACTACCTGCAAAAATAATCTCTGGTCCAGATGGCTTTCCAGCAGACTTCTATAATACATTTAAGGAGGAGCTGATACCAATCCTACTGAAGGTATTCCAGGTGATGCAAAAAGATGGAACTCTCCCCAAATCATTTTACACAGCCAACATCACATGAATACTCAAGCCAGGTAAAGATCCAACAAAGAAAGAGAACTACAGGCCAATATATCTGATGAACATAGATACTAAAATTCTCAACAAGATCCTAGCAAACCAGATTCAATAATACATCTCAAAAATCATCCATCATGACCAAGTAGACTTCATTCCTGGGATGCTAGGCTGGCTCAACATTCATAAAACCATAAATGTAATTAAATACATCAACAGATGTCAAAACAAAAACCACATGGTTACATCATTAGATGCAGAAAAAGCTTTTGATAAAATCCAGCACCCCTTCTTGATAAAAACACTCAAACATCTAGGCATACGGAGAACATACCTCAAAATAGTAAAAGCAATCTATGAGAAACCCACAGTGAGGATACTCCTAAACGGACAAAAATTGAAACCATTTCCCCTGAAAATTGGAACAAGACAAGGATGCCCATTCTCACCCCTCCTGTTCAACATAGTATTGGAAGTCCTGGCTCGAGCAATCAGAGAAGAGAAGGCAATCATAGGTATCCAGATAGGAAAAGAGGAAGTCAAGTTATCACTCTTTGCAGATGATATGATTGTGTACCTCGAAAACCCAAGAGAATCTGTCATAACCTCCTTACACTGATAAAGGGCTTTGGCAAAGTC
>NW_007062903.1:0-332 GCF_000164805.1 Carlito syrichta
TAAGGGCTAAACAAGAATCAGGATTTTGAAGCAAGAATCTGGGGAATGGGAGTCCTCATATGCAGGAAACTACACGGGCTCTTGCTAAAGAAGAATAACTAATCTGGGTTATATGTGTCCTCAATTTCAAAAATGTTTAGGTAAGGCCTACAAGACTCAGACTTCGACGTCCCCAAAATTTTCCGAGCTGTTTTCTATGTGCATATTAGGAAACAGTCATTACAGATTTCCCACTACATTCTGGTCATCTAGATAGTTTAAATGAAAATATGGCACTACAAGTCCATTTAGATTATGGATCCTCTAAGGCCTAATTCCAGGACACAAGTAAT
>NW_007062904.1:0-361 GCF_000164805.1 Carlito syrichta
CCATCACGATTAGTTAGGATAGAATGTGAAGCCAGGGCACAATGCCAGAAAGGGGCTAAATAGAGATGGGCAGCACAGTGCACAATGGCAAGAGTTTTAAGGGCAGGGCCAAAGAAGACGACGAAAGACCAAACCATCTAACAAAAAAAGGAGAAGGCATTGCAAGGTAGAGTGCCACATTTTTTTTTTTTTGAGTTGGGGTCTCACTCTGTCACCCAGACTGGAGTACAGCGGTCGCTCCCGGCCACCGCAGCCTCGACCTGCTGGGCTCCGGCGATCCTTCCGCCTAAGCCTTCTGAGCAGCCGGAATTACAGGCGCGCGCTACCACGCCTGGCTAATTTTTTGATTTATTGTAGAGAT
>NW_007062905.1:0-765 GCF_000164805.1 Carlito syrichta
TGACTCAATAGCTGGATGATTAGTATAGCAATGCATGCGTCAGTTCACTTGCCAGCATAGTAGTTACTTCACTGAACAGTTGGCTCTCTCATCAGCCAACTAGCTAAATGAGCTCAACTGTCTGCTCACTCACCAGCAGACTAGTTAAGTAAGCTAAACTTTCAGCCTCTTAGCCAGACAACTAGTTATGTCAGCTAACCAATCGGCTGACTGCTGGGCCAACTTCTCAGCCGACAAGTTAGGTCAGCTAAATAGACGGCCAACTAGTTAGGTCAGCTAACTAGTCGGCCAACTAGTTGACTGATTAATTGAGTGCGCAAACTACCCAGCCAAATACTCACCCAAACTAACAATGGGCCAACTCGTCAGCCAAATATTTAAGCAAGCTAAATAGTCGGCCGATTAGTCAGCCAACTTGTTAAGCCAGCTAACAAGTTGGCCGAGTAGTCAGCCAACGTGTTAAAAAAGCTAGCTAGTCGGCCGTCTCATCAGCCAACAAGTTAAGTCATGTAGCTAAGTCAGTTAGCCAACTTGTTGTCAGCTAGTTAATTCATTTAATAACTAGTTAAAACAGATAGCCAACTCCTTAAACAACGTGTTAATTCAGCTAGCTATCTCGTTAGGCAGCTAGTTAAGTCAGCTACCTAAGTGAGCTAACTAACTAGCTAGCTATCTCAGTAAGCTAGCTAAGTCAACTAGCTCATTGGTTAGCTAATTATTTAAGTCAGCTACTTAATTCTGCTACCTAAATAGTTGGCTAATTAA
>NW_007062906.1:0-308 GCF_000164805.1 Carlito syrichta
AGGCCAAGGAAAGAAGATTGCCTGAGCTGGGGGTTCAAGATCAACCGGGACAACTTGGTGAGATCTCGTCTACACAATAAATCACACACACACACACACACACACACATACACACACACACACACAAATAGCAGGGCATGGTGATGTGCATCTGTAGTCCTAGCTACTTTGTTGTTTTGTTTGTTTACTTATTTTTTGTTTTTGATTTTTGAGTTGGAGTCTCACTCTGTGGCCCAAACTGGAGTGCAGTGGCCGCTCCCGGCCACTGCAGCCTGGACCTGCTGGGCTCCAGCGATCCTTCCGCCTCA
>NW_007062907.1:0-363 GCF_000164805.1 Carlito syrichta
AATTGAATGGAAGCAAGAGAAATGGAAAGGAAAGGAATGGAATGAAATGGAAAGGAAGGGAATGGAATGCAGAGGAAATGAATGGAATGCTTAGGAAAGGAATACAGAAGAAAGGAATGGAGTGGAATGGAATGGAGTGGAATGGAGAGAAATGGAATGGATAAGAATGGAATGGAGAGAAATGGAATGGACTGGAATGGAATTGATGGGAGAGTAATGGAGAGGAATGGAATTGAATGGAATGCAATGTAATGAAGAGGATTAGAATGGAGAGGAATAGGACGGATTGGAGAGGAATGGAATCGATTGGAATGGAATGTTATCGAGAGAAATGGAATGTAATGCTGAGGAATGTAATGGAAT
>NW_007062908.1:0-670 GCF_000164805.1 Carlito syrichta
ATTAAGAAAATATCTCTAAACAGTATTGGTCTTAAAATTAACATATGTTGGGAGGTGGTATGTATTTAAAGAAAATCTGGGCCAGGCATGGCGGCTCATGCCTCTAATCCCAGTACTTTGGGAGGCCCAAATGGGAGGACTGCTAGAGCCCAGGAGTTTGAGATCAACTTGGACAACATAGCCAGATCTTGTCTCTACAAAACATCAAAAAGATTAACCAGATGTGGTGGTGCACACCTGTAGTTCCAGCTACTCAGGACGCTGAGGCAGAAGAACATGGAGGTTACAAGTGAGCCATGATCATGCTATTGCACTCCAACCTGGGTGACAGAGTGAGACCTTTACAAGAAAGGAGGGAAAGGGAGGTGAGGGAGGAAAGGAAGGCAGGAAGAAAGAAAACGAAGATCAGAGCTAAAAGAATTTGTCACTTACTGTGCAGTTTCAGAAACAAAAGTGATCATTGTTAAAAGTAAATAAAGGTCGATTTGCATTATACGTTCATAAGCAACACAAAACGTCAACAAGCATTACTAACAGAAAACAGATTAAGAAAGTGGTTTCTGTAAACAAAGCAACACGAATAATATTGTTACAAACAGACAACTAACACTGACTGAACACACCCAAACGCCAGTGTTAATGGTGTTTATTATCTCATTAGTTGTCATGG
>NW_007062909.1:0-3088 GCF_000164805.1 Carlito syrichta
TAAAGCAGTGGCAGACGCTGCTACAGATAGCTATTAATGCAGAAATTTCCAAGATTAAAGCTGCAACAAACCTACAAGTCCTATTTAACATTTCTGTGGCTTGTTCTAAAATATAAGTACCTGGAGAAGAATACCACAGTTCTGGTAGCTGAACAGGCACAAAAACGTAAGAAGGATGCTTTAACAGAAATACCTGATATGGGTTACCAATAATACAATTAGATAAAGTACAATTTTCACAATTAATTTCAAAATGACCAAAATTATATATTACCGAGTAAATAGAATGAGCATTAGCAATTAACAAAACATATGGAGAATCAACACAAGCCTGTAAAAAGGTTGTAAAACCGGAATGAGGACAATAAAGTGTTACAGGACCTGTTGCTGCAAACAATCAATAAAACTGAGTCTGTAATGAACGATTAGAGGATAGAGAAATTTGAAACATGGGTGCAGCCCATCCATGCGGGTGCCCTCCAGCTGTGGCAAGCGTAGAGCCATTAAAATCCCAGTCACTAATATATAGTTTTTCACCGGGTACAGGACAGTCCACCTTAGAGTTATAAGCACAGTCTCTCCATTTCAGGAAGCCAGCATCTCGCCGCATGAGTGACCAGTCCTTTTCCATATCATCGAAGGGGCAAGCAGGTACGCTGAGAGGTGATGAAGCTCTAGTCGCACGGCTAGGGGCGGTTCCTCCAGGCATTAACATCTCCAGTCGCCAACCGTCCTTGATATTGTCCTGATAAGGGCTTTCTGTAATCAGAGACTTAAAGGTAGACATTAAGCAAGAAGGCTGTAATTATTAAAAGCAGAATTAGTATAAAAACAAATAGGGAGGGAGTTGGAATGCCCTTCATAAGAAAAATTACGATTAGTAACAAGTTTGACTTGAGCACGAAATAAAGCAGGCTCTCCCCTTTTCCTGTAAGAAGCTTCCATTTTATCAGAGGTTTTATACTTTCTTCTGGATCTCAATGTCTAGTCATAGCTGAATAGCCTGAAGAGTCCAAATTTAAATGATTAATAACAAATAAAGTGTGATTCAAGATGTGGTGAGGAGAGCTATACTTGAACTCACCCTCTTATCACTTAATTGATTTTTTAAAGTTTGGTGAACTCTTTCAACTATGGCTTGACCTTGTGGATTGTAGGAAATTTCTGTGGAATGAGAAATATTAAATTAGAAGTAAAATTGCTGGTAAGATTTAGATGTATATGCAGGACTGTTGTTGGTTTTCAGTTGCTCTGGCATACCTAGCTGTGAAAAGCAAAAGAATAAATGTTGTACCACGTCCTTGTAGGCTTCTTCCAGTTTTTGCTGAAGCTATAATATAACATGAGAAAATGTATCTACATTCATATGCAAATAAGACAATTTTCCAAATCTGGGAAAACGAGTTACATCCACTTGTCATAGTATGTTAGGTCTCAGTCCTTGAGAGTTGACTCCTCCTGGAGCTGGAAAAAAAGTTTTTGAATTCTCAGAGAGTAAACTGAATGTAAATTGTTTACAGTCCTCTGGGCTTAAAGGTATAGTAAAGAAACAATTCTGTAAATCAATAACTATAATATTAAAGTTAACAGGTATAGCAATCCAGGCTGTAAAATTCCATGGCTCCCATAGTAGTGTTCATAGCTCTTAAATCCTGTAAAAATCTCCATATACAAAATTTTTTCTTAATTACAAAACTTAGGAGTGTTTTCAGGGCTAGTGGTTGCCATTCAGGGGGACTGGTAGAAGGTTCTATATGACCAGCCTTTAATTGTTGTAAAACTAGTTTTTTGACTGCCTTAGCTTTTCTAAGGGCATGGGCTATTGTTCCAACCAAACCGGTTTTTCGGCTATCCAGGTAATAGGGTCTAGGGAACAATGGATTTAATACCAGCTTAATTTGTCTTTTCATTAACTTGGACAGGTTCCTGCATCTCCTTTCTGTCTTTGCCAAGTCTCTTAAAGGGATCATAGCCTATCTACAGCATTTGTGCTGAAGCTTTATCATTAGGGTTACATAAATGCATGCTTATTTGAGCAAGAATATCTCTTCCCCATAATATAAAGGAGATAGATGGAATAACATACGGGCAAAAAGTTCTTGAAGTCTTACTATCTGTCCAATTTAAAATTTGTGAACTTTGGTTACTGAGGGTACTCGACCAATGCCTATGAGTCCTGAAGGAGTTTTTTGAGTAGACAAAGAAGCAGGCCAATTTTCCCGGCAATACAGGAAACATCGGCTCTGGTGTCCAATAAGCCTTTAATCTTAACTCCTTGTATATATATATATATATATACATATATATATATATGTCTCTTCTAGATGTCTAGAGTTAGTAACCTCCTGAACCCAAAAAGCAACATCACTAGAGTCAAATCCAGAGTTACTTCTAGGCAGGTTAGTTAATTTTACCTGTTTTATGATAAGGCAGGAACAGCAACTGGGCTATTCTCTGACCTTTGTTAAACTGCAGTTTTGCTAGGGGGAGCCACAAGCACCTGGATTTCTCTTGTGTAATCCGAATCCACCACTCCAGGAAAAATGGAAATTCCTTGTAAAGACAAGGAACTTCTGCTTAATATTACACCCACTATTCCTTCTGGGAGAGGGCCCTTCTCTCACAGGAATTGGGGTTACTAGGACATCCGGAGTTAATATTGTTGTGGTGGAGAAACACAAGTTCAGTCCTGTACTCCCAGGGGTGGCTCGTAGTTGATTTAAAGGATTACCATTTTTATGAAATTTAGATAGGCATTTTCTAGCTTAATGAAAGCCTTTTTGGCAATTAGAACTCAAAGTTTTTAGTCCAGTAGACCCAGTAAATAGTGACAGTGTGCCATGTAAGTTAGCTATACCTTGCTTAATCAAACAGTCTCTGCTAATGTATCTGACTTGACCACAGTTAAAGCAAGACTGCAAAGAGATATTCTTTTGTTTATTACTTTTTTTGTATATACTTTTACTTATATAAATTATTTATATATTGTTTATGTGTTACTTATATTATTTATTACTTATATATTATTTATATTGCTTACATATATTGCTTGTATTGCTATATATACTGCTTATATTGCTATATTATT
>NW_007062910.1:0-346 GCF_000164805.1 Carlito syrichta
AAAGCAGGTGGTATCACATTACCAGACTTAAAACTTTACTATAAAGCTACAATCATCAAAACAGCTTGGTATTGGTACAGGAACAGGCATATAGATCAATGATATAGAATTGAGATTCCAGGAACAAAACCTCGATTTCTCAAACAACTCATCTTTGACAAAGCCCCCACCACCTACCACTGGGGAGAGGAGAACCTATTTAGTAAATGCAGCTGGGAAAACTGGCTGACCACATGCAGAAGATTGAAACAGGACCCCTATCTATCCCCATGCACAAAGGTTAACGCCAAATGGACCAGAGACCTAAATGTAAAACCTCAAACCATAAGAACCTTAGAAAAGGAAG
>NW_007062911.1:0-327 GCF_000164805.1 Carlito syrichta
TGCAAAAGACAATCGCATTTCTTTCCACCAATAATAAACAAACAGAAACCCAAATAAAAAACACAACTCCATTCACAATAGCCACAAAAAAATGAAATAACTTGACATCTTCCTAACCAGAGACGTGAAAAACCTTTACAATGAAAACTAAAATATACTGCTCAAAGAAATCAAAGATGACACAAACAAGTGGAAAAATATCCCATGCTCATAGATTGGAAGAATCAACATTGGGAAACTGTCCATCTTACCTAAGGCAATCTACAAATTCAATGCAATACCCATCAAATTACCAGCAACATTCTTCTCAGACCTAGAAAAAACAAC
>NW_007062912.1:0-742 GCF_000164805.1 Carlito syrichta
TGGGAGTAGGAGAATATTGTAATACCCAAGCTCAAGCACAATTGCATACAGATGTACTTATGGCTGTGAGTGATTTAAGTGTTATAGCCTGGAAGTGGCTACCTTCTCCCGATAATACCATGCCTGGCCTTACCACTGTAAACAAAGATCAGATGAGCCATATGAAGAGTTTATTGCTAGATTGACTGATGCAGTAGGAAAGTTAACCATAAACAAAGTAGCTGAAGACCTTATTATTAAACAATTGGCTGGTAAAAATGCTAATAACACATGTTAGGCTTTAATAAGACTGATAAAAAAGACCGGCAATATAATTGATTATATCAAACAATGCTAAAAATAATTATAATGATTAAAATCCTTCCTTCTTGCCACCCTTGCTGCACCTCTCTCTAAAGTTTTCCTTAAAAGTTAAGAACACTGAAATAAAGCCTGAACTTAGTCACACATTTCTTTTCCTTATAGAAATGTAGAAAGCTCAAGTAATAATAAAATGTATATAAGTAAAGTATAAGTGATATAAGTAATATATATAAGCAATATATATATAAACAATATAAGCTATGTATATAAATAATATATAAGTAATATAAATAATGTGTCATACATAAGTAATATGTAAATAATATAAGTAATATAAGTAAAATAAGCAATATAAGCAATATAAGCAGTATATATATAGCAATATACGCAATATATAAGCAATATAAATAATATATAAGTAAAAATAATATAAGTAATA
>NW_007062913.1:0-427 GCF_000164805.1 Carlito syrichta
GAGAAAGATGGAATTCTCCCCAAATCATTTTATGAAGCTATCATCACACTGATACCCAAACTGTGTAAAGATCCAACAAAGAGAACTACAGGTCAATATTCCTTATGAACATAGATGCAAAAATCCTCAACAAGATTCTCGCAAATTGGATCCCAAAACACATTCAAAAATCATCCACCATGACCAAGTAGGCTTCATCCCCAGGATGCAGGGCTGGTTCAACATTTGCAAGACCATAAATGTCATTCAATACATCAACAAATGTAAAAGCAAGAACCACATGATTATCTCCTTAGATGCAGAAAAAGCTATTGATAAAATCCAGCATCCCTTCTTGAGAAAAACCCTCAAACACCTGGGTATAGAAGGAACATACCTCAAAATAGTAAGTGCCATCTATGACAAACCCACAGCTAACATATTGCTA
>NW_007062914.1:0-357 GCF_000164805.1 Carlito syrichta
GAGTGGCTTCTTTCATGTTTTCAATCTTCATTCATGTTGTACCATATATCAGTACTTAATACCTTTTGATTGCTGAATCATATAACATTGTATAGATATACCACATTTTGTTTATTCACTCATCAGTTGATGAACATTTGGGTTGTTTCCATTTGGTGGCTATTATGAATAATATTGACCCAACTTGTACAAATTTCTGTACAAGATTTTATGTAGACATGTTTTCATTTTTCTTCAGTATCTACCTGGGAGTGCCATTATTAGTTCATATGGTAACTCTATGTTTACTCTTTTAAGGAACTGCCAAGCTATGGTGCAGTAGCTGCACCATTTTACAATCCCACAAGCAATGAATGA
>NW_007062915.1:0-396 GCF_000164805.1 Carlito syrichta
CAGCAACATTCTTCTCAGACCTAGAAAAAACAACACAGGAATTCATATGTAAACACAAACAACCAAGCTTAGCCAGAAGAATCCTCAGCCATAAAAACAAACAGGTGGTATCACATTACTATAAAGTTACAGCTTGGTATTAGTATAGGAACAGGCATATAGATAAATGGAATTGAATTGAGATCCCTGAAGCAAAACCTCAATTTCTCAACCAACTCATCTTCGACAAAGCCGCCACCACCTATCACTGGGGAGTGGAGAACTTATTCAGTAAATGGTGCTGGGAAAACTGGCTGACCCCATGCAGAAGATTGAAACAGGACTCCTATCTATCCTCATACACAAAAATTAACTCCAAATGAATCAGAGACCTAAATGTAAAATCTCAAAATATAA
>NW_007062916.1:0-620 GCF_000164805.1 Carlito syrichta
TCTTCTTGTGTCTCCTCAATTCTTTTTAATCTCTTCATTAATGTCTTGATATCTACGTTTGTAGTTTGAGACCCTTCATTCTGGGGCTCTTCATCATTTTCATTCTGAAGTCAGTTTTCTCAGTGTTTGCCCTCCCAGGGGCCTGGGAGAGACCCATACTCTTCTTTTGGTTTTTCTTCATTTGTGTATATTTTTCTCAATATCCCACTTTCCCTCCCCTTCTTTAATTCTGTTTTTGAGGGAAGGTGGTGTTGATTTTATTTCTCTTCTGCAATATCCTGTTCTTCCTTATGAGGGTCTTCTGGCTTTGTTCAGTTTTCAGGATGGAGCATAGGCTGCAATCTCTACTTTTTGCAGTTTTGAGGTTTAATTGAGAGGGAAGCTGTGGTTCAGAATGCTGATTCTAGCATCCACAAACAGGTTTATGAACACACTGGAATCTATTTCCCTCTGCCTTACAATCTGTCCATTCAGCAGTATGTAGTCTTGGTCCCTAGAAGAGGAAAGTAATGGAGGAAGGGTGGGTCAATAGGGAGTTAGGAAGAGAGAAGAGCGAGAGGGAAAACAGATATACATACCAACTATCAGGTGAGAAAGAGACACAAGGCTGGGAAGAAGTG
>NW_007062917.1:0-343 GCF_000164805.1 Carlito syrichta
CACTAGAAAGGACACTCACAGACTCAAAGTAAGAGGATGGGAAACAAAATTTCAGGTGAAAGTAACACAAAATAGAGGAGGAGTTGCAATCTTAATCTCAGACAAAATACCCTTTAAGCTATCAAAAATTTAAAAAGGTACAGAAGGCCACAACATAATGATAAAAGGTTCAACCCATCAACAAGAAATATCCATCCTAAATATATATGCACACAACATAGGAGTGACAACTTGCATAAAGCACCTTCTAGGTAAACTCAAAAAAGATATTGACTCTAACACTGTCATAGCTGGGGACTTTAATACCCCACTCACAACCCTAGACAGATCATCAGGACAAAAA
>NW_007062918.1:0-301 GCF_000164805.1 Carlito syrichta
GTACTCTAGCCTGGGTGACAAGAGTGAGACTCCAACTCAAAAAAAAAAAAAAAAGTAGAGTAATCTCAATGATTTCCATCACAAGATTTTGCACTTCAAACAGTGACTAGTCTAGAGTACAGGTTCATAAATGTCAGTTTATGTAGTTGTGGGGAAGGCTGTAACTATCTGGGCTATTAATATCCAAATTATAAGTTGTGTATTTTGGGGGGCCAGCCCCCAAAAAGATTTTTAGGGGGTCCCTTGGAAGGTGTGATGGTGTCAGCGTTTCTATAAGGATAGATATTAAAAGAAAGAAAGA
>NW_007062919.1:0-324 GCF_000164805.1 Carlito syrichta
GGTGCAATGGCTCATGCCTGTAATCCCAACACTTTGGGAGGCCAAGGTAGGAGGATCACTAGAGGCCAGGAGTTTGAGACCAGCCTGAGCAACATAGCAAGACCACACAATGGAATATTATGCAGCCATAAAGAAGGGCAAACATATGAACTTCGCAGCAACTTCGATGGATTTAGAGTCTATCATGCTCAGTGATCTATCACAGAAACAAAGAACAGAGTACCATATGTTCTCATAAGCGGACCTTGAACAATTATAATACTCTAAGAAAGGAATTGACAGTAATGGGAAACTGTCAGGGGAGGGAGGGTGGAATTAGCAGTT
>NW_007062920.1:0-418 GCF_000164805.1 Carlito syrichta
CGAAAATGACTGACAGTACTGGGAAACTATGGGGGGGGAGATGGGATTAACAGTAGCAAACATCTGTCTGGGAACGGGGAAACACCCCACATCAACAGGGTGCCTGAATGAAACACAATTGTATACCCAACCCTTAACTGTACCCTACAACTTCATAATAAAAAAAAAAAAATTGCATTCGTTAAAATGGGGGGCAAACCATGCATCTTTCATTTTAACTTTTCAGCATTTCTTTTATTATAAAGATGTGATGTACAATTCAGAGTTAGGTGTACAAACATTGATTATGCAGGTAGCCTTGTTGATGAGGGATGCCCCTCCCTCCCTTAGCAGTTTCCCTCAACTGCCAATCCCACCTCCCTCCCCTGACAGTTTTCCACTACCGCCAATCTTTCTTATAGTATTATAATTGTTCAAG
>NW_007062921.1:0-392 GCF_000164805.1 Carlito syrichta
GGGAAGGCGGAGAAACGGGGAGAAACGGCGAGAAACGCTCCGGGAACGGGAAGAAACGGGCAGAAACAGGGAAAAACGGTCCGGGAATGCGGAGAAACGGGGAGAAACGGGCAGAAACGGTCTGGGAAGGGGAAGGAACGCTGAGAAACGCTCCGGGAACGCGGAGAATCAGCGGGAAACGCAAGAAACGCTCGGGGAACGGGGAGAAACGGGGTTAAACGTGGAGAAACGGGGAAAAACAGGAAGAAACGGTCCAGAAACGCGGAGAAACGGGGAGAAACGCTCAGAAACGCTCGGGGAACGCGTGGAATCACCGGGAAAGACGGGAAAGACGGGAAACGGGGGGAAACGCCGGGAAACGGGGGGAAACGGGGGGGACGCCCCGAAACGGC
>NW_007062923.1:0-518 GCF_000164805.1 Carlito syrichta
GAAGAAGAAGAAGAAGAAGAAGAAGAAGAAGAAGAAGAAGATGAAGAAGAAAAGACGAAGCAGAGGCAGAAGCAAGAGCAGCAAAAGCAGAAGCAGAAGCAGAAGCCGAAGAAGCAGAAGCAGAAGAAGCAGAAGGAGAATCAGAAGAAGCTGAAGCAGAAGCAGAGGAAGCAGAAGAAGAAGCAGAAGAAGCAGAAGCAGAAGCAGAAGAAGCAGAAGCTGAAGAAGAAGAAGCAGAAGCAGAAGCAGAAGAGGCAGAAGAAGAAGCAGAAGCAGAAGCAGTATAAGAAGCAGAAGCAGCAGGAGCAGAAGCAGAAGCATAAGCAGACGAAGAAGCAGAAGCAGCAGGAGCAAAAGCAGAAGCAGAAGAATAAGCAGAAGCAGAAGAGGAAGCAGAAAAAGAAGAAGAAGAAGCAGAAGCAGAAGAAGCAGAAGCAGAAGCAGAAGCAGAAGCAGAAAAAGCAGAAGCAGAAAAGCAGAAGTAGAAGCAGAAGCAGAAGAAGCAGAAGAAGAAGCAG
>NW_007062924.1:0-1083 GCF_000164805.1 Carlito syrichta
ACCACAGAATACACATTCTACTCATCACCGCATGGAACGTACTCTAAGATCGACCACATAATTGGCCATAAATCAAGCATAAGCAAATTTAAAAAGATCGAAATTCTACCATGCACCTTCTCGGACCACAGTGGAATAAAAATAAACATTAATACCACCAAGGTCCCCCCCAAACCCACAAAGACATGGACACTGAACAGCATGATGCTAAACAACTCCTGGGTCAATGATGAAATCAAAACAGCGATCAAAAGATAGCTGGAAACAAATGAAAATGAAGAAACATCTTACCAAAATCTCTGTGATGACTTGAAAGCTGTAGTAAGAGGGGAATTTATATCCCTACAAAAACACATGAAGAAAATGGAAGGATCACAAATTAACAACCTAACAAGCCACCTAATGAAACTGGAAAAGCAAGACCACAAAAACCCTAATTTCAGCAGTAGAATCCAGATCACCAAAATAAAAGCCCAAAACCAGGACATAGAAGACAAAAAGATAGTACAAAATATCAATGAAACAAAAAGGTGGTTCTTCGAAAGGACAACCAAGATCAATGGTCCCCTAGCTACACTGACCAAGAAAAAAACGAGAAAAAAAAAACAAATAAGCACAATCAGAAACACAAAAGATGAAGTCACATCTGACCCTGAAGAAATACAAAAGATCATTAGAGACTACTACATACACTTGTATGGAAACAAACTTGAAAACCTTAAGGAAATGGAGGACTTTCTGTCATCACACAACCTACCTAGGTTGGAACAAGAAGAAATTGAGAACCTAAATAGACCAATAACAATCAAGGAAATTGACTACATAATAAGAAAACTTCCTCCAAAAAAAAGCCCTGATCCAGATGGCTTTCCAGCAGAATTCTACAAGACATTTAAGGAGGAACTGATACCAATCCTACTGAAGGTATTCCAGGTGATTGAAAAAGATGGTACTCTCCCCAAATCATTTTATGATGCCAACATCACATTAATACCCAAGCCAGGTAAAGATCCAAAAAAGAATGAGAACTACAGGACAATATCTTTGATGAACATAGATGCTAAAATTCTCAACAAGATCCTA
>NW_007062926.1:0-970 GCF_000164805.1 Carlito syrichta
CTTTGCATTCCATTCCTTTCTGTTACTCTCCATTGCATTCCATTCCATACCATCACATTCTATGCCGTTACTCTTCATTCTATTCCGTTTCATTCCATTCTGTTACTCTCCTTTCCATTTCATTCTATTCCATTCCATTATTCTCCATTCTATTCCATTCCGTTACTCTCTTTTCCATTCCATTCCATTCCATTCCAATCCATTCCATTTCGTTACTCTCCACTTCATTCCAATACATTACATTCCGTACTTTCCATTCCATTCCATTCCAATCCATTCCATTCCATTCCATTCCATTCCGTTCCTTGAAGCTCCATTCCATTCCAATCATATACATTCCATTCCGTTACTCTCTATTCCATTCCATTCCATTCCGTTACTCTGCTTTCCATTCCATTACGTTACTCTCCATTCCATTATTTTACCCTCCATTTCATTCAGTTCCATTCCATTCCTTTCCTTTCCATTCCATTCTATTCATTTCGTTACTCTACATTCCATTCCATTCCATTCAAATCCATTCATTACTTTTCATTCTTTTCCATTCCATTCTGTTACTCTCCACTCCATTTCATTCTATTCCATTCCATTACTCTCTATTCCATTCCATTCCATTCCGTTCCGTTACACTGCATTCCATTCCTTCCATTCCTTTGTAATCCATTCAATTCCATTCCGTTCCTTTCCATTCCGTTACTCTCCATTCTATTCCATCCCATTCCATTCCACTCCATTCCCTTAGTCTCCATTCCATGACATTCTATTCCATTCCATTCCATTCCAATCCATTACTCTCCGCTCCATTCCATTCCGTTGCCTTCATTCCATTCCATTCCATTGATCTCCATTCCTTCCCATTCCATTCCATTACTCTCCTTTCCATTCCATTCCAATGCATTCCATTTCGTTACTCTCCGTTCCATTCAAATACATTACATTCCGTACTTTCCATTCCATTCCGTTAATCTCC
>NW_007062928.1:0-309 GCF_000164805.1 Carlito syrichta
AGAAAACAGATTCTGGAACACAAACAGTGAAGAGCCCCCAGAATGACTGGTTACATGCAATAAACCCAGACATCAAGACATTAATGGAGAGAATTAAAAAATTTGAGGAGAGACAAGAGGAAAATAGGAAGGAGCTGATGTCAGAAATAGCAGCAGGAAAGAATACTGTGATGGAAATGAATAAGAGACTAATAAGCAGGGAAAGCAGAATCAGCCAAGCAGAATAAAGAATCTCAGAGCTTGAAGACCAAAACACAGAACTAACCCAAACTGTCAAAAGCATAGAAAAGAAGCTCAAAAAGACAGAAC
>NW_007062929.1:0-302 GCF_000164805.1 Carlito syrichta
CCACTCACCTCAGCCTCCCAAGGTACGGGATTACAGGCTGAGCCACCGAGCCCGGCTTGATGTAATACTGAATATTGGAGATTATTTTAGACTGTAACATAAAATAACTTTCTTGGGAGTTTTTTGTAGAGACAAGGTCCATGTTGCCCAGGCTGGTCTTTTTCTTTCTTTCTTTCTTTCTTTTTTTTTTTTTGAATCAGAGTCTCACTCTGTCGCCCAGGCTGGAGTGCAGTGGCATGCTTACAGCCCCCGCAGCCTCGACCTGCTGGGCTCAGGTGATCCTTCTGCCTCAGCCTTCCAAG
>NW_007062930.1:0-306 GCF_000164805.1 Carlito syrichta
GCTTGATTTGTGTCCAATTATGTGGTCGATCTTAGAATATGTTCCATGTGGTGATGAGTAGAATGTGTATTCTGTGGTCTTTGGATGGAGCGCTCTGTGGGTGTCAATTAAGCCCATTTGGTCCAGAGTCTCATTGAGGTTCCAGATCTCCTTGCTGATTTTTTGTCCTGATGCTCTGTCTAGGGTTGTGAGTGGTATACTAAAGTCCCCAGTTATGATGGTGTTAGAGTCAATGTCTTTCTTTACTTTTCCTAGAAGTTGCTTTATGATTGTTGGCGCACCTATGTTGGGTGCATATATGTTTAG
>NW_007062931.1:0-22851 GCF_000164805.1 Carlito syrichta
GAGGTGGCATTGGGCCCCCCAAACTTTGTGGCCGTCTTTCCTGTCCCTCTCTGTCTTTCTGCCTGTTTCTCGCTCCGCTGCGTCTCTTTTTCTCTCGGTATATATGTGTGTCTGACGCTCTGTCCCGTCGTCTCATTTTTTCTGTCCTGCTTTTCCGCCTCTCTCTGTGTCTCTCCCCGGGTAGGATTCGCCCTCCGGGTCTCTGGGTGCGTGCCTGACAGTGTGCCTGTGTACGTGTGTGCCCTTCGGGGTGGGGCCGGCCGCGGAGTAGGGCTTTCGGCTGCCGGCAGACAAGTGGGAGGCTGTCGGTCTTCCGCAGGGCTCGGCTGCGACTCTTCCTAGGGTGGTCCCGCACGCCTGTCTCCCGAGCCGCCCTGCTGGCCGGCGTCCCGGGGCCCTGGGGGGCCTCGCCGCCCTGCAGCTTCCTGAAGGCGCGCATCGTGGACGCCGCAAGCAGGGCGCTTCGTGGCGCCCGGGCTGAGGAAGACCCCCGCCCACAGGCTGGGGAGCTAAGCATGGTCCCTCTGGGTGAGTGCTCGGATGGGAGACCTCCCGCCCGGATAATGGCGCCCCCTGCCGGCCGCACGCCGTAGTTTGAGCTCACCCTCTGCCACTCCTTTCGGGCCGCCTAGGAAAAGGACACCCAGGACTCCCCTCTGGCAGCTCGCCGATGCCCCCCGCAAGGGGCGGCAGGGCAGGGCAGGGCGGGGCCACGGGACCACGGTAACTAGGAGGCACCCGCGTCGGCGTGCGGGACGCTGGGAGGGGCTCGCGGGGTGTCCCGCGCAGCGACAATACCCTGCGACCGTTATTCCCCCCCCCGGCCCGCTGCCCTCCCATGGGAGGAAGGCCCCGGATTCGGGGTGCGGTGACGGGACTTCCCCGGCAGCCTGAGAAACGCAGAACTGGGGCTGCCTCGGGAACCCCCAGAGCGCCCCCTGCCCCTCCTTGGAAAGCCGCCCGATCCCCGGATGACCCTGGGGGTGCCAGATCCACCATCGGAGCCGGCGCCGACGAACCCCAGGGTCGCACAAGCCCTGCAGAGGCCGAATCGCTGGGGTTCCAAGCGCCCTGCGTGCATGGGGGACCCGGTGAGTCTAGGGAAAGGAGGCCACGCAGGGGATGGCGGCCCACTGCCGGCTTCCGGCCTTCCCCTCCTGCACACTGTGCGTGTTGGGATTGTCCTTTGGAAGATGTGGCAAGACTTGGAAAGTGTCGCCACGTCAGCCCTGCCAGAGTGTGCTGGCGGCGAGCAGGCGCCGCCCTCGGAAGCCGGCAGCCGGATGTGGCATTGGGCCCCCCAAACTTTGTCGCCGTCTTTCCTGTCCCTCTCTGTCTTTCTGCCTGTTTCTCTCTCCGCTGTGTCTCTTTTTCTCTCGGTATATATATGTGTGTCTGACGCTCTGTCCCGTCTTCTCATTTTTTCTGTCCTGCTTTTCCGTTTCCCTCTGTCTGTCTCCCCGGGTAGCTTGCGTCCTCCGGGTCTCTGCGTGCCTGGATGAGGGGGGCCTGTGGGTGGGGTTGGCTGTGGAGTATGTGATTTGGCTGCCGGCTGACAGGGGGAGGGTGTCTGTCTACCGAAGGGATGGGCTCCATCTCTCCCACGGTCTGTCCCGCCTACCTGTGTGTTCGGATCCGCCCGGCTTCCAGGCATCCAGGGGGACTGAGGGGCACGGGGCGCAGCAGGTTGCTGAGGGCGGCATCCGGGCCACCGCCGCCAGTGCGCTCCAGGGCGCCCAGGCGCAGCATGCGCCACAGGCCTGGAAGCTAAGCAGGGTTGGCCTGTGTGAGCGCAAGAATGGGAGACCTGCGCGCCAAGGAATGCGGCCTTCTCCTGGCCTCACCCCGGCTTTTTACTCTGGCGCTGCCACTTCTTTTCGCGCCGCCCTGGGAAAGGACACCCAGGACTCCCCTGTGTTTGCTAACCCATGCCCCATGCAAGCCGTGGGAGGGCAGGCCACGGAATCACGTAACGAGGAGGCACCGGTGCTGGCGTGCGGGACGCTGGGAGGGCCTGGCGGGTGGTACCCCGCAGCGGCAATACCCTTCGACCGTTGTACCCCCACGGCCCCCTGCCCTCCCATGGGAGGAAGCCTCCGGATTCGGGGTGCGGGCACGGGACGTCCCAGGCAGCCTGAGAAACGCAGAACTGGGGCTGCCTTGGGAAGCCCCAGAGCGCACCCTGCCCCTCCTTGAAAAGCGCCCGATCCCTGGATGAACCTGGGGCTGCCAGGTCCACCATCGGAGCCGGCCCCGACGACCCCCAGGGTCGCACAACCCGCAGAGTCCGAAACTCAGGGATCCAAGCGCCCTGCGTGGATGGCGGACCTGGTGAGTCTAAGGAAAGGAGGTCACGCAGGGGGTGGCGGCTCACTGCAGGCTTCCGGCCCTCCCCTCCAGCACACTGTACGTTTTGGGATTGTCCTTTCGAAGATGTTGCAAGACTTGGAAACCGTCGCCATGTCTGCCCTGCTAGTGTGTGCTGCCGGCGGGCAGGCGTCGCCCTTGGAAGCCGGCAGCCGGAAGTGGCATCGGGCCCCCCAAACTTTATCGCCGTCTTTCCTGTCCCTCTCTGTCTTTCTGCCTGTTTCTCTCTCCGCTGCGTCTCTTTTTCTCTCGGTATATATGTGTGTCTGACGCTCTGTCCCGTCGTCTCATTTTTTCTGTCCTGCTTTTCCGCCTCTCTCTGTGTCTCTCCCCGGGTAGGATTCGCCCTCCGGGTCTCTGGGTGCGTGCCTGTCAATGTGCGTGTGTACGTGTGTGCCCCTCGGGGTGGGGCCGGCCGCGGAGTAGGTGTTTTGGCCGCCGGCCGACAAGTGGGAGGGTGTCGGTCTTCCGCAGGGCTTGGCTTCGACTCTTCCTAGGGAGGTCCCGCACGCCTGTCTCCCGCGCCGCCCTGCTGGCCGGCGTCCCGGGGCCCTGGGGGGCCTCGCAGCCCTGCAGCTTCCTGAAGGCGCGCATCGTGGACGCCGCAAGCAGGGCGCGTCGTGGCGCACGGGCTGATGATTCCCCCCCACAGGCTGGGGAGCTAAGCAGGGTCCCTCTGGGTGAGTGCTCGGATGTGAGACCTCCCGCCCGGATAATGGCGCCCCCTGCCGTCCGTACCCCGTAGTTTGAGCTCGCCCTCTGCCACTCCTTTCGGGCCGCCCAGGAAAAGGACACCCAGGACTCCCCTCTGGCAGCTCGCCGATGCCCCCAGCAATGGGCGGCAGGGCAGGGCAGGGCGGGGCCACGGGACCACGGTAACTAGGAGGCACCTGCGTTGGCTTGCGGGACGCTGGTAGGGGCTCGCTGGGTGTCCCGTGCAGCGACTATACCCTGCGACCCTTATTCCCCCCGGTCCGCTGCCCTCCCATGGGAGGAAGGCCCCGGATTCGGGGTGCGGTGACGGGGCTTCCCCGGTGGCCTGAGAAACGCAGAACGGGGGCTGCCTCGGGAACCCCCAGATCGCCCCCTGCCCCTCCTTGCATAGCCGCCCGATCCCCGGATGACCCTGGGGGTGCCAGATCCACCATCGGAGCCGGCGCCGACGAACCCCAGGGTCGCACAAGCCCTGCAGAGGCCGAATCTCTGGGGATCCAAGCGCCCTGCGTGCATGGGGGCCCGTTGAGTCTAGGGAAAGGAGGCCGGGGGATCACATATTTCAATCCCTGAACAATTCAATATGCACTCTTAAATTGAATGGGCTTACCTAAGTAAATTTAGGATTGAAGTACTCCTGAAAATGAAGCTGCAGTTAGTGTAAAGGCATGAGTTTATAACTCTTCATGGAGTCTTGATCCTATCTTCGTTCATTCTGACTTTTTTTCACTTCTAACCTAGATAAAGCCCTCTGTGGAAATAAGAAGAAAGTCTCCAATGAAGTCAAGAACTGGGTGGCACCCAAATGTTTCTCTTTAAGCCCAATAGTCTCTATGACAGAGCAAAGGACTGTTCTGGCAAGGGAATGCCAAAGCAGGTATTTTACTTTGCTAGGGTTCCTCCATGCTTTGTTTTATGAACTAAAAAAATGATCCACATTGTTCAATTATTTATTAAGCCAAGGGTCTTTCAAAATGCACTTTTGTGCTTTCTCATGTTGTCTTTTAACATCCAAGGTTTCCTTTCAGCTAACTTCAAAGGCAATTTTGCAATCTCCTTTATTTGTAAAAGTGCTTTACTTACTTCCAAATACATTAATAGACACAGAAACTTTAAAAATAAATGAATTGTAAGATTGTGGTGTTGGTATGATACACTGAAAACTCATTGGATAGGTGGACCCATTTGCCACCTGTTAGTGGAAAATTAAGGGAAAAACTAGTTAGTTCTTTTTTTCCACGCTATGCTTTAAAGAAATTCTTTATATACTCTGCTAAACTTTTAAGTAAAGTAAAACTACACAGAAAATGTGAATGCTTTTTGTAGGTTAGCATCACAGTAGGTTTGAAGGCAACTTTGCTGCTCTCTGATGAATGCAGATTACTATTGGGTTACATGTCTCTGATATATGAAGAGAAAAGTTACATTTAAATTTTTTTTTTTGCTAAAAGTGCTTTCATTAGTGAACCCCATGAAGTAATCATAATACTCTAGTCCCTAGTATAGAATACATGCTTTCATACAAGACTCTGTTCTCTTCTCATAGCTTCCTTAGGGAGAAGGGCCTTTTCTTTGTACTTTTATAAAAAAATTAACTTAGCAACTTTGCCTGGGGTCTTAGTGGGGGCATGACAGAGGCATGAGGTGGCTCTGTCCTGGAGGCTTGCTGCATGACAACCACGGAGGCCTAAGGTAAGTTCAACCCAGAGACAAGCAGAGAGGTCACCATGAAGGTAAGTAGAAGGGCCATCAGAAAGATACACTGTGTGTCCACCACAGACATACATGGTGTGGCCACTGAAGATGCACGCAGCAGTGTATTGAAAGGCATGCACAGGAGCCTATGTGGAGGCATGCATTGGGACCATCATAAAGGCATGCAGTGAAGCTATCCCAGAGGCACATTGTGGAAATGGAGGCATACAGCAGGTCCATCTCATAGGCAGGCAGCATGACTACCAAGGAGGCAAGTGATGGGCCCATTTTGAAGGCGCTTGGTGGGACAACCACAAAGGCAGGTGATGGGCTCTTTGCAGAGACATATTGTAGGCCTGCCAAGAAAGTACATAGTTGGTCCATAATGTAGGCACATGCAAGGCAACTGCAGAGGCACATGGTGGTTCCATCCCAGAGGCACATAGTGGGGCCACCACAGAGGTAGGCATCAGGTCCATCTTAGAAGCACATTTTAGGATCACCACAGAAGCTTGCAGGAGAACCACCATGGAGGCATGTGTGTGTTCATCCTGGAGGCACATGACATAGCCAACACAGACGCACATGGAGGTGCCAATGTTGAGGTGCACAGTGAAAGGATAGACCAAGAGTGGGAAGTCATTTTTTTTTTGAGTTGGAGTCTCACTCGGTCACTCAGACTGGAGTGCAGCAGCCACCGCAGCCTCACCTACTGGGCTCCGGCATTCCTTCTGCCTCAGCCTTCCAAGTAACTGGAATTATAGACATGCGCTACTATGCCCTGCTGATTTTTTTTATTTATTGTAGAGATGAGGCCTCGCTGCCCAGTCGGGTCTCGAACCTGTGGGCTCAGGCAATGCACTCACCTCAGCGGGAAGTCATTTTTTATCTTGTTCTTAAAACCTGACATGATAAGGAAGAAGTAGAAGCTATGTTTTGGAGAAATGCATACTTTCGGTAAAGATTAACTTTGCTGACTTTGTCCTTTCAGAAATACAGACTCCTTAAGCATGACCAGTATTAACTCATTGCATACTTGGTGCTTGGCGACCAGGAAACCCTCAGGGTTTTCTGTCCAGACTTCCTCGTGCCAGGCATCAGAGGTATCTCATGGATTTTGTCAGTGGGGCCCACAGAAGTGGCAATCAAACTTGCCTAGAGTGAAGGGAGTTTGTAAGGTCTAAGACATCATGCATTAAGCAAAATGTATGCAAATCACAAAACTTATGATTACAAAACAAATACAGATAGCAGGGCTGCCCATCGGGAATGAATAGGAGATAAGGGGAACTGCACCCTCCATTAGCTCTAAGGAATTATATTCAGGAATGTACAGGAGCACTGGGATCCTTGTCATGCCCTTCTCTAGGAGCTGTAATAGTGGGGGCATACATTAGTGCATCTCTGTGTCACAGGTCTCCAAGACATTCACAAATGGTCAATAAGGAAGTCATGGCAGTCACGCCCACTTGCGTGCAACACCTCTAAGTGAATCAATTAAAACTGGGGATCGAGGGACTGTGGTGCCACACTCATCTAGAGTGTAGTCCTGCTTCCTTTCTATGGGAAGTGAACTTTTCCTAAATAAATCCTTTTTTTTTTACCTCATTGTGTGATGTAATTCTCTGCATTACTCCAATCTCTGGTTACCAGTGCACGCCTCTAGCATGCTAGCTCCAGTGGTGCTGTGCCCCTCCCTCTCCTTCCATCCATCCACCCTCATCCTATCCATACCCTAACATGCAATGGGTCTATCTCAGATGCATGAGGTGACGCTGCCTTAGAGGTACAAGGTGGGGCCACAAAAGAAGAATTCGTTAATGGCACTGTGTAGATGTGTGGGTGTGTCACCAGGGAGGCAGATTGTGGATCCATTCCAGAGACACGTGACAAGGTCACCATGGAAGCATGTGTCAAAGTCATCACAGAAGCACATATCCAGACCTCCATGGACACAAAAAACAGGTCAATCACAGAGGCTCATGGTAGATTTATCCTGGAGGCACATAGCATGGCCATTGTGGAGGCACTTGATGGATCCATTTCCAAGGCACACAATGTGACCGCTGAGGAGTCATTTGCAGGTCCATCATGGAGCCATGTAGTGGATCAACCACAAAGTCATGTGGTGTGGCTACTGTGAAGGCATTTGGTGGGGCCTCGGTGAAGGCATATGGTGGGGCCACCACAGAGATACACAATGGGTCCATTGCAGTGGTGTGCAGCAGGGCCACTGCAGAAACATGTGGTAGGGTGTCGGAGACTGGCTCTGACCTGAGGGGGGTTGGGCCTGCACCAGAGAGTCAGGACACTGCGAGAAGAAACAACTAGGAGGCAATTCTTCTGGGATCAGTCTGATCAGGACTGAGTCCAAATTTTATCCAAACTCTTTCCAGCTTATATACCATTTTCTACAATATCCAGCAATAATCAAATATTTGCTAGGGGCTTACAGATCGCATGATGCATAGCGTTCTTCACAAAAGATTTTTGTTTAAGGTAACAATTGACAATGAAAACTCTGTGATGCATATCGTGCCTTACAAAGTTTACATCAAAATAACAGGTGTATGATTTTAACAATAGTTTGGCAAACTGTTTTCTATAATACCTAACGACTAATCTATATATTATAAGCTATTTTAAATTTTACTTAAGGTAAAAACTTCCCTTTTTTTACTAACCTACTATGATTTAACAAAACAATCAAGATTTATATTAATTATCTTAACTTCTAGTAGTAAAAGTATTTTTGCTGGGGACACATGAATCTAGTGATACACATCATATCTGTTAAAATCTGCATTACAAGATCCACATGCTCCAAACAGAATGATTAGTGTCAGAGTACACATGCTTAAAACAAAATCATAACTAGCACTTATGATTTTTAGCATCTAACTATATGATTTAATATATGATCTCTTATAAAACTTCAAATATATAATTTTAAAGGATAAACTGATAGAGCAGATAAAGCACAGATTACACCTAAGAGAAAAAAATAGAGAGTTGCTGGTCTCGGTGACTCGCATGCTTTAAACTTTGATCTTAAAAGCCTGTCAGAGACACCGATGCCAGAGCCCTCTATAAAATGCTAAATAGTGAGAAGCAGAAAACGTTAACCACAGTGTTCGACACACCCAATGCATACTTTACCATCGAAGTCTGCCGGACACTGAAGTCGACGCCTCAAAGCAGAAATCCAAAATGCAAAAGTATATTCAATAATAAGTGAGAGTACTAAGGATTCAATCTCCAACAGGCCTGTGACTGGGTTTTATCATTACCATACACAGGCATATTAGAGGGCAAATTTCAAGCAGAAGGAGGTGAAGTAGCAAGCACAAGTTCACATTGTGTTATATATGGATAACTGAACTATGTATATATATTTCTAAACTTCCTTATAAAAATTCTGGTCTAAGTGAATAAATCAAACGGTAGTTGTCACACTTTTGGACAAGAAAAGGCACAATTGCCATGACGATGGCCAAGGGGCAGAGGCAGACTAAGAGTTTTGGCACATAATGAAACTAGGAACGTTCTGCCTGGCTAGAGGCAGAAAAACAAAACTATTAGAGCAATTTCTGCTTACAGGAACAAAGGCTGTATAGTTACTTCTGAGAGACAGAAACTTCAGAAGATCAGAGAGAAATAGAAACTTAAAGCACAGAATGTTTCTGCTGTAAGGCCTTACCCGAGATTTTAGTCTAACAGTGTAAAAGTTTGTTTCTAGATAATATAAATTTTTATGCCATATATACAAACTGGTCACTAGTCATATATCAACACTATAGATGTCACTGATGCTTTTGTGTCAAAAGCGGACCTCCAACCTGGGCCTTCATAGGCCTCAATAGTATAGCTGTAGATGTTGGTTCCCAACAGTAGGGTCACCAAAGAGACAAGTGGTGGGTCCATCCCAGAGGCATGCAGCATGGCCACTGCTGAGACACATGACTACTTCACTACAGAAGTCCACCATGGAGGCATGTAGTGAGGCCCCCAGAGACACACACAGCAGGCCCAATATGGAAGAATGCAGTAGGCTCACTGCAGAGGCATGTGGCAGGTCCACTGTGTAGGCACATATTGGGGCCATAGCAGAGGCACAGATCAGTGCCAATTTTTAGGCATGAGACAGGGCAACAGCAGAGGTGGTGACAAGGCCATGGTGGAGGCACATGGCTAGGCCACATAAAAGGATCATGGTGGCATGTGGCAGGTACACTGCAGAGGCATGGAGTGGTGCAATCATGGAGACACATCGTGGGGACAACATGTAAGCATGTGGTGGGGCCAATGTGGAGGTATGTGGAGATACCAATGTGATGGCATGCATTAGGTCCTCCTAAGAGGCAGAAGACAAGGCTACTATGGAGGCACATGGTGGAGTCAATGTCTAGGAATGTGGTGGGGCTATTGTGGAGGCACATGGCTGAGCCATTGTGGAGGCATGTGGTGAGTCCTTTCTGTAGGCATGTGGAAGGTCCATCCTGGAGGCCCATGGGGTGGTCACTGCAGAGGCTTGAGACAGGTCCACCCCAATTCATCCATAAAGGTAGCTGAGCCACTGTGATGTCACACAGAAAGTTTGTCTCAGAGGCACATGGCAGGGCCAACATGGAGGCACAGGAGAAACCAATATGAAAACACTTGGCAGGAAAATCCTGGAGGCACATGGTGTGGCCACTGTTGAAACACATGACTGGACCACCGCAGAGGCCCACCATGGAGACATGCAACATATCTAATGTTGAGGCTTGTGGCAGGTGCATTATAGATGCTTGCAGCAGGGACACCATGATGTCACACTGCAGTGGCATTGCAAAAGCAAGAGGCAGGGCCATCACGGAGGCATGCAGCATGGTCATCACAGATGCACATGACCAGAAAAAAGTGGCGGGACCACCATGCAGCCACTCAGCAGGACCTCCGTAAAGGCATGCTGTGGGGTCACTATGAAGGCACTCAATGGAACCATCATGGAGTTACATGGCAAATCCATACAGAAGGCTTGCAATGGATCTGCATTGGAAGCAAGTAGCAGGTCCACTGTGGAGGCATGTGGCGAGTCCAATGCAAAGGCATGTGACAGATTTACCACGGAAGCATGTGGTGGGTCTAATGTGGAGGCATGAGGTGGGTACGCTGCCAAAGCATGTGGTGAGAACACCACAAAGGCCACTGGCAGTCACCTGGGTACATGCAGTAGGTTCCCCGTGGAGGTATGTGGCAGGTCAACAGCAAAGGCACACAGTGGGACCACTGTGAACCATGTGGTAGTGTCTTCATAAATGCATGTGGCAGAGCCACCCAAGAGGCACATGACTGGGCATCTACAAATTCACACAGTGGTGTCATCAGAGTCATGTGGTGGGGCCACCATGGAGGCATGCAAAAGGACCATCTTGGAGGCACATTCTGCGGACATCATGGAGTCACATAGCTAGGCCATTAGAGATACACATGGTGGGACCAACACAAAGGCACACAAAGGCACACAGAGGCATGCAGTGGGGACAATGTGAAAGCACATGGTGGGGACACAATGAAGGCATACTGTGGTGCCATCACAGAGGCACATGGTGGGGCTACTGTGCATGAATGCAATGGGGACACTAAGGAAGCATGAGGTTGGGTCACTGTGGAGGCATGCAGTGAGGCTATTGCAGAGTCACACAGTGGGTTCATGTCAGAGGCATTTCATGGTGTCATCATGGAGACAGTGTGGCCACCACAGAGGCATGTGCTGTTTCCACTGCAGGGGCAAATGACAGAGTCACTGCAGAAAATTGTGACAGATTCACTACAAAGACACATTACAGGTCCAATATGGAACCACATGACAGGTCCATCCTGGAGGCATGTAGTGTGGCCACTGCGTAGGCACGTAGCAGCTCCACCACAAAGGCAAATCATATGGCCACTCTGGAGGCATGAGCAGGTCCACCAAGAAGGCATGCAGTGGATCCAATATGAGGGCACATGGCAGGTCCACTGCAGAGGCATGTGACAAGTCAACCATGGAGACAGGTGGAATACCACTATGGAGGTTGCTGTGGTGCCATTGCAGAGGCATCCAAAAGCACCACCATGGAGGAATGTGGCAGGATCTCTGCAGAGGCATGTGGCAGGTTCACTATGAAGGCACGTGGTAGTGCCACTTCAGAAGCATGGTCAGGGCCACTGAATAGCGTGCAGTGGGTCCATTACAGAGGAACATGATGTGGCATCCCTGGAGGAGGCATCCAGCAGGGTCTTTGCAGAGTCATGCTGTGGTGCCATTGTGGAGGCATGCAGTAGGGCCTTTGTGGAGGTACAGGGTCAACCATCACAGAGGCATGCAACAGTGCCACTGTGGTAGCACATGGTGGGACCATTGTGGAGGCAGACAGTGGTTCCACAACAAAGGCAAATAACGAGGCCACTATGAAGGCACTCGTTGGGTCCACTGTGAAGGTTCACTTGGTCCAGTGGAGAGAATCTCAGCAGGTCAATCCTGGGGACACATGACATGGCCATGGCAGAGACACATGGCAGAACCACCATAAAAGAATGTATGAGGGCCACTAAAGAGTTACACCGTGGGTTGAACTCAGAAGCACATGGTGTGGCCACTGCAGAGGCACAGAGAAGGTCCTCCATGGAAGAATGGGCAGGTGTAATGTATGCTCACATGGCAGTTTTACCACAAAGGCAAACAGCAGGCCCACCTTGAAAATACAACAGGTTCCCGCAAAGGCAGAAAGCAGCTCCTCCATGGAGGCACCCATGGTGTCACTGTGGAGACATGCTGTGGGTAAACTCCAGAGGCAAAGCAAGTACAACACTAAGGTACATGGATAGGCCAACATGGAAGCATAGGAAGGTTCACTTTGTAGGCACATGGTGAGTCTGCCATGGAGGTCTGTGATTGAGCCACCAGAAAGACAACCATGACGATATGCCACATGCCCACCATGTAGAAACACGGCTGGGCCACTGCATAGACACAAGCTGGATCTACCATGGAGGCATACAGTGGGGCCACTGCAAAGGCATGTGGTGGGTCCATCTTGGAGGCATGTGACAAGTCCACTATGGAGTCATGTGGTGGGGCCACCACAAGGGAAGACATTGGGTCCCTCACAGTCATATGGCTTGGCCACCACAGAAGCATGCAGTGGTGTCATTGTGTTGACAATCAGGAGGACCATCATAGAGGTACACGGTCATTTTATCATAAAGGCAGGTGTTGTGTTGCCATGAAGACACACAACCAAGCCTCTGCAGAAGGACACGGCAGGGGCACTGAGACAAATAGTGGGCCCATTGCAGAGGCATGCATTGGGTCCATCACAGAGGCATGTGGCATGTCTTCTGCTGAGGCATGCTGTGGATACTACCCAGATGCACATGATGGTACCACCATAAAGGCATGCAGTGGGTCCATTCTGACAGTAAATGGCATGGCCTTAAGACACACTGCCATTAAGGCCCTTGGTAGGTTCATTCTGCAGGAGTATGACATTGAAACCATGAAGGCACACAATGGGACCTCCCTGGAGGTTCAGTGTGGCCACCATGGAGGCACATGTTGGATCCACCACAAAATCACATTATGACCACTGTGGAGGATTGCAATGGGTCCTCTGTGAAGGTACATGACAGGCCCAATGTAGTGGCACATGGTGGCTTCACCTAGTAGACATACAGTGTGGCCATCCCATAGGTACATGGCAGTTCTTCTGTAAATGCATGTGACAGGGCCACCATAGAGACATGTGGTGGGTCTACCGAGAAGCCATGTAGTGGGTCCAATGAGGAGGCACATGGTGTATCTGCCACAGAGGCACACAACAGGTTCACCACAGAGACGATGGTAGGGCCACTATGGAGGCATGCAGGAGTTCTGTCAGAGTACATAAATCATCAACCATGGAGGCACATGGTGGGCACCCATGCAGAGGCACATCCACTGCAGAGGCACGCAGTGGATTCTTAATAAAGGCATGTGGCAAGGTCATCACAGTGGCATATGGCAGGGCTATCTCAAAGGCATGCCATGAGTCCATTACAGAGGCATATGGCAGTACCACCATGGAGGCACATGATGAAACCACTGTGATGCACGTGGTGGGCCATAATGGAGACACACAACAGGGCCACTTGAGAAGCCTGCATGGTGCCATTGTGGAGGCATGAGGCGGGACCTTCGCAGAGGCACATGGCAGGGCCATCCTTGAGACATGCAGTGGTGCCACTGGGGAAGCACAGAGTGGAGCCATTGTGGAGACACATGGCAGGTTCATCATGAAGGCACATGGCAGGTCTCACAATGGGGTCACTGCAGAGATATACATTGGGGCCACCATGGAGGCATGTGGCATGGCCACTGCAGAGGCACACAGAGGGACCAGTGCAAAGACACACTGAAATTCCATTAAAGAAGCATGAGGCAGAGTCACCACAGAGGCACAAAGTGCCCTTATGGAAGCACAAGGTGGGACCATCCCAGAATTACATAACCAGCATACTGCAGAGACGCATGCCAGCTCCATCCCAGAGATATGCAGTGGGGCCAAAACAGAAGCATGCACCAGGGTCATGGAAAATGAATGTGGCAGGACTACCACTGAAGTACATGGTGGGGCCAACATGGAGGCACACACTGTGGTCACTGCAAAGGCATGAAACAAGTCCACCGTGAGTGCACGTGGTAGGGCTACCACAGAGGCACAAGGTGGGGCATCTGCAAAGGCATGTTACAGGGTCATCAAGAAGGCACATGGAAGAACCACCTTGAAGGCACATGGGGAAGCCATCAAGGTGGCATGCAGCAGGGCTACATTGGAGGCAAGTTTGTTGTCCATCCTTGAGGCACATGATGCAGCCATTGTGAGGGCACAAGGTGAGTACAACACAGAGGCACATGATGGGACCAGTTCAAAGACACATGGCAGGTCCATTAAAAAAGCACAGAGCATGGCCCCCATGGAGGCACACAGTAGATTCACAACAGAGGAACATGACAGGGCAACCATGGATTGTGACAGGTCCAACAAAAAGGCATGTGGTTGATTCAATGTGGAGGTTGGTGGCCATTTTGTCCCAGAGACACATGGCATAGCCAATGCAGAGGCTCATGTCAGTGCCACCATAGAGGCATGTGACAGAGTCAACATGGAGGGATGCGGTGGGTCTATCATAGCAGCACAAAATGAGTTCACTGTGGAGACAGGTGACAGGTCACTATGGAGGCACATTCATTGCCATCACAGAGTCACACAAATGGGCCACCATGAAGGAATATGATGGGGCCACCAGAGATGCAGGTGACATGTTCACTGTGAAGTCACATAGTGGGACCAACATGGAAGACTGCAACAGGGCCATTGCAAAGAAATGCAGTGGGTCCCTTACAGAGGCACACAGCAGGGATACTATGGTGGTATGTGGCAGTGCTATCATGGTGGCATAAAACAGGGCCACTGTGGAGGCATGTGGTGGTGCCATTGTGGAAGCATGTGGCAGTGCCTTTTTGTAGGTACATGGTTGGTCCATTGCAGAGTCAAGTGGCATGGCCACAGTGGAGGCCTATGGTGGGGCCATTGTAAAGGTATGCAATGAAACCATCATGAAGGTAAGCAGTGGGGCACACAAAGGAGTAACCAGGTAGGTACACATTGGGATCACCATGGAGGTATGTGTTGGGGCCACTTCAGAGGTACACAGCAGGGCTTGGGCAAAGCCATGCAGTGGGTTCATAACAAAGGCACACAGCAGGGACACCATGGAGACGCAAGGCAGTCCCATTGCAGAGACATGTGGTGGAACCACCCCAGAAACTCATGGCCAGTCCACCATGGAGACTTTTGCCAGGTCTATCCCAGGGACACACAGTAGGACTACTGTGGAGGCATGCAGCAGAGTCATAGAGGAGGCATGTGGAAGGGCCACCACGGAGGTATGCAGCAGGGTCAACATGTAGGCACACAGCAGGTCCATCCTGGAGGCACACAGTGTGGCCTCTGCCAAGGCATGTGGTGGGTCCACTCGCAAGGCACTTGACATGTCCACTGCTGAGGACCATGAGGGGGCATCCACAAATGCACTACTGTGGGATCACCAATGAGGCACACAGTAGAACCTCCTTGAAGATACATAGAGGGGCACTGTGAAGGCCTGTGGCAGGGTCTTCTTGTATTCACATGGCATATCCATGGCAGAGTCATGATGCAGAGCCACCACAGAGGTATGTGGCAGGTTTACCAGTGAGACATGTGGCACATCCCATGTAGAAACCTACAGCAGTTCTACCATGAAGGAACATGGGAGGTCAACAGAGGAGGCATATGGTGAGAGCAGAGTGGAGGCACATGGTGGTGACACACAGTGAGTTCATTGAGGTGGCACATGGTGGGAGCCCTGAAGAGGCACGTGACAGTGATATCACAAGACATATGGCAGAGACACTATGAAGCCACTATGAAGGCACACAGTGTAGCCACCACAGAGGCACATGGCAAGGGCACTGAAAGGTCATGGGGTGGGTTTATGTTGTAACCACCACAGAGGTACATGGCAGGCCCACCTCTGAGGCACTTTATTGGGCCACTGTGGAGGCCCATAGCAGAGACATGTGGTGTGACCACTGCAAAGTCACGCAGCAGTTCCATCACAGAGGGACATGGCAGGGCCACTACAGAATTATGTGTCAGGTCCACTGTGAAGGCACACAGGCAACCATGGAGACACACAACAGTGCTACTGCAGTGGCAAATGGTGGGGCCACTACAGAGGCACATGGCAGGACCATCATGAAGGCATGTGGTGAGGCAACTGTTGAGGAACATGGTAGGGCTATAGTAGAAGCTCTCAGCGAGTTTACTGCAAATGCACACAGTGTGTCCAACCCCAAAACACACTGTGAGACCAATGTGAAGGCACATATTGATGCCCTTATGAAGTTCCATGGTGCAGCCATCCAGAGGCACAAAGGCAGTCGACAACAGAGACATACAGTGTGTCCTGAAGGCATGTGGTGCAGCCACTATGGAGGTATGAGACAGAACCACAGCAGAGGCTTGAATAATGACCATCATGGAGGCACACAGTTGAGCCATCTTGGGGGCACACAGCAGGTCCATCATAGGGGCATACAGTGGGGCCACTTCAAAGGCAACTGGTGGGTCTATTACAAAGGCATGAGGCAGGGCTACTGTGGAGACACCTGGCGGGTCCATCATGGAGGTGTGAGGCAGGGCAACCAAGGAGTCAAGTGGAGTGGCTAATGTGGAGTCATGCAATGAGACAACCACAAATCCACACATAATGAGTTCATCCAAGAGGCATACAGCATGGCCATTGTGGAGGCACACAAAGAGCCAATCATGGAGGCAAACAGTGGGGTCAACAAAGATGTATACAATGGGGCCACCATAGAGGGACTTGACATGTCTATCCCAGAGGCACATGATGTGGTCATCAGAAAGTCATGTGGTGGCTGGTCTAACAACGAGGGATGTAGTAGAGCCTCCACAAAGGCATACAGTGGGTTCACTGCAGAGGCAAATGCTGGAGCAACCATGGAAACACGCTGTAGTTCCATTATGAAGGTATGTGCGTATGGTGTGTTCCACCATGAAGGCACACAATGCGTCCTCCACAGAGGAACATGGCAGGTCCACCACAAAAACACATCATGGGTCCCCTACAGAGGCATGTAGCAGGTTCCCCACAGAGGTACATGGCATGGCCACAGGAAAGATACACAATGTTTCCATCACAGAGGCACATAGCAGGGACATTGTGGAGGCACATGGTGGCAACAGGGCCCTTATGAAATAATGATTGTGCCACCACAAAGGAGCATGGTTGTTCCAACACAGAGGCATACAGTTAGTGCACAGTGGAAACTCATGGTGGGTCCATTACAGAGGCATGTGGGGGAATTCTGTGGAGGCATATGGCAGGGACAATGCAGAAGCATGTGGTGGGGTCACCACAAAGGCATGTGTCGGGTTAATCACAGTCATGCAGTAGGGCCACCGCAAAAACACACAGTGGTGCAATTGCTTGGCAGGGCCACCAAGGAAGCAAAAGACCAGCTTACCATGAAGGCACATATTGGGTTCACCATGGAGGCAAATGGTGGGGCCACCATGGAGGCATATTGTGGGGGCACCGTGGAGGCATGTGGTGGGACCACTGCGAAATCATGTGATGGAGCGAATTTGAAGGCAGGCAGTGTGAAAATACTGGAGTCACATGGCTTGGCCACAATGGAGGCACAAACAGGGTCACTGTGGAGGCATCATGCAAAGCCTCCACAGAGACATGTGCCACTCCCACCATGGAGACATACAGCAGGTCCATTAAAAAGGTATGCAGTGGGTTCAATTTGGAGGCACATGGCAGATTCACCATGAAAGTACATGACATGGCCATTGTGGAAACACATGGCAGTTCCTCCACAAAGACATATGGCAGAGCCAACATAAAGGCATGTGACAGGATTCATATGTAGCAGGTTCAACATAGAAGCATGTGACAAGTCCATCCCAGATGCACATGGCACGGCCAATGCAGAGGAAATTGGTGACACCAGGATAGAAGCACGTAAAAGGGACACCGTGGAGGCACACGGCAAGTAAACCTTGAAAGCACTTGGTGTGTCAGATTCAGAAGCATGTGGCAGGTCCATTGCAGAATCACATGGTGGGTCCACAGCAGAAGCACTTAACGTGGCCACTGGGAGAATATGCAATGGTTCTACTGCAGAGGCACAAGGCTAGACTACTGAGGAGGCAAATGGCAGATCCATCAGAAAGGTTCAGGGCAAGTTCACCACAGAGGAATGTGGTGCACAACAGAGGGTCCACAACAGAGGCACTCAGTGGGACTGCAAAGGCAATGTCCCCATGGAGGGACATGGTGAGGCCACTGCAGATGCATGTGGTGGTGCCATTGGAGAGGCACATGTCAGGGACATTGTGGAGGCACATGGTGGCAACACCACAGACGCATGCAGCAAGATCACTAAAAAGGCATGCAAGTGGGATAATTCCAGAGGCACATAATAGGACTACTGTGGTGGAACCCAGTGGGGCCACCATGAAGGCATGTGACTGGGCCACTGCAAAAGCACATGTCAGGGTCACCACAAAGGCATGTGGCAAGCCCATCCAAGAGGCACACCGTGGGCTACCACTGAGTCAGATGTTGGTGCCTTCATGGAGGCATGCAGTGGGGCCATCCTAAAAGCACACAACAATTCCACCTTAGAGACATGCATTTTGTCTTTTTCAGAGGCACAAAACTGCACCACTGTGGAGTCAAACAGTGAAGCCACTACAAAGGAAATTGGCAGGGCCATTTCACAGTCATACACCAGGTCCAATGCAAAGTCACATGGTAGTGTCATTTAGGAGCCATGCAGCAGGGCCATCATAGAGGCACATGGCAGGGCTGCCATAACAGCATCCTGCAGGTCCAATCCAGAGGCACACAGTGTAACCTCCACAGAGGTATGCGACAGGTACACCATAGAGAAATGCAGTGGGTTTAACAAGGAGGCACCTGGCATGTCTTCAATGGAGGCATGTGAAGAGTACACCATGAAGGCACATGGTGGGTTCTCCACAAAGGCACATGACGGATCCTCCATGGAGGCATGTGGTCTTGTCATAACATAGGCACACCATTGGGGAAACCACACAATATGTGGTGGGCAACCGTGGAGGCACACAGTGGAGACACTGGAGAGGCACACAATGGGACTACAGCAAAGGCATGTAATGGAAACACCAAAAAGGCACACAATGGGTACACCATGGAGGTACACAGAGGGTCCATCCTAGACACATGGCATGGCCAACATAGAAGGATATAATGGGTTCACTGTGGAGGCACAAGTTGGGGCCACTGAAAATGAACAAAGCAGATCCCCCACAAAGGCATGTGATGGGACCTCCACAAAGGCACATGGCAGGTCCATCCCAGAGGCACACAGCATTGCCTCCATGGAGGCATGTATCAAGTTCATCAAAATGTCATCTTAGAGGCATGTGGCAGAGTCACCATGGAGGCATACATCAGATTCATGACAGTGTCTTGCGGCAGGACCACCATGGAGGAAAATAGCAATACCATTGCATTGACACATGACAGGGCCACCATGGAGGCACATGAATGATTTACTATGAAGGCTGTTGGTGGGTGCACCATGGAGGCACATGACAGGGCCTCTGCAGAGGCACATGGTAGGGGCATCACAGAGGCATGTGAGAGCGCCACTGAAGATGAACATGGTAGGGCTACTGCAAAGGTCTGCAGCAGGCCCATCCTGGAGATACACAGCATGGCCTCCATGGAGGCACACCACACGGCCACTCTGGAAGTATGTAGTGGGCCCACTGGAGATGCACATGGCAGGACTGCCACAGAGGCATGCGGTGAGTTCACAATGGAGGCATGCAGTAGGTTCAATGTAAAGGGACTCAGCAGGTTCAATGTGCAGACATTTGACAGGTCTACCATAGAGGCATATGGCATGGGCACCAAGTTGTCATACAGCAGTCCCATCACAGAGGCACGTGAAAGGTCCACCATGAAGCCATGCAGCAGACCCACTGCAAAGGAACATGGAAGGTCCAATATGGAAGCAAATGACAAGTCCATCATGGAGGCACACCGCATGGTGACTGCAGAGGTATGCAGAAGTTCCCCCATAAAGGAATGTGACAAGGACACTGTGGAGGCACATAGTTGGTTGATAGTAAAAGCACACAGCAGGTCTAATGTAAAGACATATGGTGAGTCCACCACATATACACACAGTGGGTCCACCCAGAGGCATAAGACATGGCCTCCATGAAAACATGCAGTGGGTCCACTGCAGAACCACTATGCTGGACCACCAAGGGGAAACATGGCAGGTTCACCAGAAAGGCATGTGGTGGGTACACTGTGAAGGCATGTGGTGTATTAACTGAAGAAGCATGCAGCAGGACCATCATGGAGGAATGCAATTAGTCCAGTGTGAAGGCACGCGGCTGGTTTAATTAAGAGACACACAACAGGTCCAACCAGGAGGTATGTAGCATGGCCGGCATGGAGACACATGGCAGTTCTATCATATAAGCATATGGCAGGACCACAGTGGAGTCATGCAGTGAGTCCACCATGAAGGCACATGGCTGGTCCAATGTTGAGACACATAGAAAGTTCACCATGGAGGGGCATGCAGGGGAACCACCATGGAAGCACATGGCAGGACCACTAAAAAGGCACATAGCAGTTCCATCTCAGAGACATATGGCTGGGCCATCTGAAAATGGCATGGCAATTCCGCAGACATGCAATGGTTTCATCCTGGAGGCATGTGGCAAGGCCAACATGGAGGCATAGAATGGGGGCACCATGGAGGCATGCATTGGGCCACCTTAGAGGTATGTGCTGTGGCATCTGTGGAGGAATGCAGCAGGTCCACCCTGAAGGCATGTGGTGGGGCTACCAAGTAAGTGCACAAGAGATCATCTGCAAAGGCATATGGTGGGATCACCAAGAAGGCATGCAACAAGGCCACCGTGGAAGCACTTGGTGGTTCCACCATGAAGGCAGGCAGTAAGTCCAACTTGGAGGCATGTGGCTGGTCATACATGGAGGCTTATGGTAGGAACACCACAAAGACACATAGCAGTGCATGTAGTGGGGCAATCTCAAAGGCATATGACTGTTCCAATGTGGAGTAAAGTGGGTCCACCACAGAGGCAGATGTTAATTCCTCCATAGAGGCATTTGGCAAGTCCCCAAAGAGGCACATGATGGGACCACTGTGGAGGTACACAGTGGTACCATTGCAGAGGCACATGGTGAGGACATGGTGTAGGCATACAGTGAGTCTCCAACAAAGGCATACAACAAGTCCCCAGCAGAGGCATGCAACAATATGTGTAGAGGCATGTGGCAGTGCCATTGTGGAGGCATGTGGTGGGGACAACATGGAGGTACGCAGTGCAACCACCACAAAGCAAACAGTGGTGCCACTGCAGAGGCACATTGTAAGGCCTCTGCAGATGCATGTAGTAGGGCTACCCTGAAGGTATGTGGTTGGGCCACTGTAGAAGCACATGGCAAGCCCACTGCAAAGACTCATGGGGCATCCATCCCAGAGATACACAGTGGGGTTACACCAGAGACATATAGTGTTTCCATTGTAAAACCACATGGCAGAACACCCCCAAATACAGCAATTTCACTCTATAGACAAGTGTAGGGTTCAATCTAAAGGTAGGTGGTGGGACCACTGCAGCAGCACATGGTGAGGCCACCACAGAGGCATGTGGTGGGGCCACACCAAGAGGCATGGGGCAGAACCACTCTGGATACATGTAACAGGTTCATCCTGGAGGCAGGTGATATGGCCTCCACAGATGCATGCAGCGAGTTCACCCCTAAGGTACATGGCTGGGCACTAGGAATGTACATGGTTGGGCATCCACAGAGTCACAAAGTAGGGCCACAGATGAGGCAGGTACCAGGGCCACCATGGAAACACACAGTGGTATCACTGAAGAGGCATGAAGAAGGTCTTCCACAGAGACACAGCAGGTACCACATAGATACATGTGGCAGGGACACTGCAGAGTTGTGTGGCAATGTGATTGCAGAAGTTTGTGGCAGGGCAACTTCAGAGGCACACAACAAGTCCACCACAGAGTCATGTTGCAGGCCCCCTGCAGACAATAATTCAGTGGATTGCCTGCAGAGGCATGTGGTAGGACCGTCGCCTAGGCACACATGGTAGTGCCATCATGGGGATATGTGGCAGGGTCACTGTGGAGGCACATGGCTGGTCGACTGTGAAAGCATGTGTTTTCTCCCACACAGAAGCATGCAGCAGGTCCATCCCAGAGGAACACGGCAGGGTCACTGCAGAAGCACAAGGTAAGGCCACCATAAAGGCTCACAATGGGTCCATTGCAGAGGCACATGACAAGTCCACCACAGAGGCACATTGTGGGGCCAATGTGTAGGCACACAGCAGTGGCATTGTGATAGCACATGGCAGGGGCAACATGGAGGCACATGCTGAAGTCACCTCAGATGCACACAGTGGGGCCACAAAAAATCAAATGGTGAAGTCACTGTGGAGGGTACACAGCTGGTCCACTGTGAAGGTATGCATCAGGTCCCAAGCAGAGGCATATGGTAGGTCTATCCCAGAGGAACATGGCAAGCCCACTGTGGAAGCATGTGACAGGACCACCATAGAGGCACATGGTAAGCCATCATGGAGAAATCTAGTGAAGTTATTGTGAAGGCAAATTATGACTCCATCCTGGGGGTAAGGAGCATTGCCACCACAAAGCATGCAACAGGTCCACCCCAAAGGCATGTGGTGGGCAACCATGGAGGTACACGGCAGGGTTATCACGGAGGTACATGATGGGGCCACTGAAGAGGCATACACTGAGGCCACTGGGGAGGCATGAAATAGGGCCATCATGAAGGCACATGATGGGTGCATTTGAAAGTCATGCAATGGACCACCTTAGAGGCACACAGTGGGGCCACTGCAAAGGCATGCAGTAGGTTCATTCCAGAGGTACGTGGCAAGGTCACCAAGGAGACACACAGTGTGTCCATTATGGGCAAACATGGCAGGACCACTGTGGAGGCATTTGGCGTGGCCACAGTGGAGGCACATAGGAGGTCCAATGCAGAGGAACATGGTGGGGCTAACATAGAGCCATGCAGCGGGTTCAATGTGTAGGCATGTAGCAAGTCAATGCAAAGGCATGTGGTGGGTCAACTGCTGAGTCTTTCGGTGGGTCTGCTACAGAAACATGTGACAGGACACCTGCAGAGGCCCACAGCAGTGCCCTTACAGAACCATCTAGTGGTTTCACAGTGGAGGCACATGGCAGGGACAATGCAGAGGCAAATGGTTGGTACCATGTGAAGGCATGTGGTGATTCCTACACAGTGGCAAGTGGTGGAACCATCACAGATAAACATGGCCAGGCCACCTCAGAGAAACATGGCAGTCTAACCCAAAAGCACATGGTAGGGCCACCCCAAAGG
>NW_007062932.1:0-481 GCF_000164805.1 Carlito syrichta
GGTCTTGCGAAGGGAAACCAGGAATCTTGGATTCCAGTTCCCAAAGAATATTATGGACGTTTTTCTCTTGATATCCAAAAAACTGTAATTCTCGGTCTTCAGGAACTCTCTTGGTATACTGCAGAGTGAAACATGAAGCTGGGTAATGGAGGTCGTCATATACAGGAAACTACACGACATATTGATAAGGAAGTATAAGGAATCTTCCTTATTTGAGTACTCAATCAATAAAAACTACAGGCCGTCTTTCTAAGTGGTAACCACCAATCAGATTTTTGAAGTTGGAATCTTGGTAATGGGAGTCCTCACATAAAGGAAATGTCACTGCCTATTGTTAAGTAAGAATAAGGAATCTGCGTTACTCAGGTTCTCATCCCAAAAAAGTTTAAGGTCATCTTGTTATGGGCTAAACACGAATCATGTGTTTTCGAGCATGAATCTGGAAAATGGAGTCCTTATTTACAGGCAACTACATGATCTT
>NW_007062933.1:0-672 GCF_000164805.1 Carlito syrichta
TCCAAGATTGATGATCTCCGTATGAAGTTAAAATCCTAGGAAATTAGAAATATTTTTCAAAGCATTCATATATACAAAACAGATTCTGGGAATGATCAAGCCGCCAAAAATAAAAGGCAATGCTAATGTCTTGGATATGGATTGATTCCTTACAGGATATTATCAGTAATTACTTTTTTTGTCTTGCAGAATCTCTTTCCTTTTCTTTAATATTTTCCTTTTATTACTCATGTTTTTCCTTTTCTCAAAAGCAAACAATTAATTTAGTAAATTTAAGCATAGTATAAAATAAAGAAAATCACAGAAACAAAGATTTAAGTACTGCATGTGCTCACCCATAAGTGGACCCTGAAAATTGATCATACTACTATAAGAAAAGGATTGGCAGTAATGGGACACTGCCAGGGGAGGGCAGAGGGTGCCCAAACTTTACCTGCACAATGATCACTTATGTACCTAACCCTGAATTGTACTCTACATCTTTAAAATAAAAATAGTAATAATAATAATAATAAAAAGAAAACTGGCTGGGTGCGGGGGTTCACTCCTACAATCCCAGCACTTTGGGAGGCCGAGGTGAGAGGATTGTCTAAGCGTATGGGTTCAAGACCAGCCTGGCCGACTTCTTGAGACCTCATCTCTACAATAAATCAAAAAATTAGCTGAGTGGAT
>NW_007062934.1:0-361 GCF_000164805.1 Carlito syrichta
CCATCATAACTGGGGACTCTAATACCCCACTCACAACCCTAGACAGATCATCAGGACAAAAAATCAGCAAGGCGATCCGGAACCTCAATATGACATTGGATCAAATGGACTTAATTGATACCTACAGAAAACCCCATCCAAAGACCACAGAATACACATTCTACTCATCACCGCATGGAACGTATTCTAAGATTGACCACATAATTAGCCATAAATCAAGCATAAGCAAATTTAAAAGGACCGAAAATTTACCATGCACCTTCTTGGACCACAGTGGAATAAAAATAAACATTAATACCACCAAGCTTCCCCCAAAACCCACAAAGACATGGACACTAAACAGTATGATGCTAAACAACTC
>NW_007062935.1:0-1514 GCF_000164805.1 Carlito syrichta
TTATTTTTTGAGTTATTGATAATTGCCATTCTGACTGGAGTTAGGTGGCATCTCAGTGTGGTTTTGATTTGCATCTCCCTGAAGATTAGTGAGGTTGAATATTTCTTCATGTGTCTGTTGCTGCTTGAATGGCTTCCTTTGAGGAGTGTCTGTTCATATCTTTTGCCCATTTTATAATGGGATTGTTTGTTTTTTTCTTTTCAGCACGTTTGAGTTTCTTGTAGATCCAAGATGTTAAGCCTTTGTCAGACCTGGAGTTAGCAAATACTTTTCTCAGTCTGTAGGGTGTCTCCCTGCTCTCTTGATGGTTTCTTTGGCTTTACAGAAGCTTGTCAGTTTAATGAGGTCAAACTTGTCTATCTTATCTCTTATGGCCTGTGGGTTTCGGGTTTTGTTCAGGAATTAGATGCCAGTTCCGATTTCTAAATCTTCAGTTCCGATTTCCATGAGGGTATGTCCTTCATTTTCTAAGGTTCTTATGGTTTGAAGTTTTACATTTAGGTCTCTGGTCAATTTACAGTTAATTTTTGTGTATGGGGATAGATAGGGGTCCTGTTTCAATCTTCTGCATATGGTCAGCCAGTTTTCCCAGCACCATTTAATGAATAGGTTCTCCTCTCCCCAGTGGTAGATGGTGGAGGCTTTGTCAAAGATGAGTTGGTTGAGAAATTGAGGTTTTGCTTCTGGAATCTCAATTCTATTCCATTGGTCTATATGCCTGTTCCTGTACCAATACCAAGCTGTTTTGATTATTATAAATTTATAGTAAAGTTTGAAGTCTGGTAATATGATACCACCTGCTTTTTTTTTTTTTTTTTTTTTTTTTTTTTGCTGAAGATTGTTCTGGCTATTCTTGGTCGTTTGTGTTTCCATATGAATTCCTGTGTTGTTTTTTCTAGGTCTGAAAAAAATGTTGCTGGTAATTTGATAGGTATTGCATTAAATCTGTAGATTGCCTTAGGTAAGATGGACATCTTCACAATGTTGATTCTTCCAATCCATGAGCATGGGATACTTTTCCACCTGTTTGTGTCATCTTTGATTTCTTTGAGCAGTGTTTATAGTTTTCATGGTTAAGGTCTTTCACGTTTCGGGTTAGGAAGATGCCAAGGTATTTCATTTTTTTGTGGTTATTGTGAATGGAATTGTGCTTTTTATTTGGGTTTCTGTTTGTTTATTATTTGTGTAAAGAAATGCGATTGTCTTTTGTACATTTATTTTATATCCTGAGACTTTGCCAAAGGCCTTTATCAGTGTAAGGAGGTTTTTGACAGATTCTCTTGGTACACGATCATGTCATGAAAATAGCTTGACTTCCTTTTTTCCAATTTGAATATCCCTGATTGCTTTCTCTTCTCTGATTGCTGTAGCCAGGACTTCGAATACTGTATTGAACAGGAGTGGTGAGAGTGACATCCTTGTCTTGTTCCAGTTTTCAGGGGAAATGGTTCCAGTTTTTGTCCATTTAGGAGTATGCTGGCTGTGGGTTTCTCGTATATGGCTTTTACTATTTT